>NW_027129184.1:56150-81631 GCF_037325665.1 Littorina saxatilis
TTTGCAGATGATACCACAATTCACTCCAGTAACAAAAATTTAACTCGCTTATCAGAATCCCTCCAAGGAAGTCTAAACCAGCTGACAGAATGGACTGACCTAAATCACATGTCTCTTAACCCAAAGAAAACCAAATATATGATAATTACAACTAGACAAAAACGACAGAATTTTACCTCAACTGGTCCCGATTTAATGATTGACGGCAATATAGTGGAAAAAGTCGACCATCACAAAGTTCTAGGTGTCCACATCGATAACAACCTGTCTTGGTCAACTCACATTGAACAACTTAGTAAATTAGTGTCAAAGAAAGTGTACCTCTTATCTAGAATTAAACACTTCCTTAATTGTCAAGCCAGGAAGTTATTTTTCACTGCTCATATTCAGTCTCTTATTGATTACGCATCCACTCTATGGGACTCTGCAAGTGATAATTCCCTAAAGCTACTCAGCAGATTACACAAAAGAGCGCTAAAAGTAGTATTACTCAAACAGACTACTCTCACCGACTCAGACTACATCAACATAGGGGTCCTACCTCTGAAGTCAAGAATGAATTACAACAAAGGAATAATGATGCATAAAATTATGACAGAAAATGCACCCGAAACCATTTGCTCAAAGTTCTCTTTGAAGAATTCGCACCACTTTATAAAACTAAACACTCCTCTTCCTAGGATAGACCTATTTAAATCAAGTCTTGTTTATTCAGGAAGCAGCCTCTGGAACGCTCTTCCGGACGCCCTGCGGCAATCCACCAACACAGATTCTTTTAGAACCAAATATTCTTTCCATTTAATGAACTCTATGAACAAATAAACTTGATTGGTATGTTTTCTTTGTATACAGTTGTTCATTATCGGAATTATGGTTTATTGTGACAAAATCACGAAGATTTGGCTCTGTAATACATTGTTTTGCTGAGCTAATGTATTGTTGGGTTACTTTCCGTTTATCTTCATTGCTTTACACCCAATTTTGAACACTACCTTATGATCTACAATGCTTCTACATAATGCGCTTCATGTACATAAACTTATATGTTCTACCATTAATGTTTTTATGTAACCTTTTTTCCCTAGTCATAGTTATAGTAAAATAGTTTAGTCCCTCTTTAGGGCGAGGGCCAGATGCAAAAAAGCATACCTATGCTTATTCTTGTCACCCTCGAAAAATAAAGATTTGTCATTGTCATTGTCATTGTCATTGTCTCTCTCTCTCTCTCTCTCTCTCTCTCTCTCTCTCACAGTCTCTCTCTCTCTCTCTCTCTCTCTCTCTCTCTCTCTCTCTCTCTCTCTCTCTCTCTCTCTCTCTCTCTCTCTCTCTCTCTCTCTCCCCCACTCTCACACACATACACACACACACTCTGACTTTCACTCCTCTTACAAACACACACACACACACACACATATATACACACACACACACACACACACACACACACACACACACACACATACACATACACACACACACACACACATACACATACACACACACACTTATTTTGTCACACAGATATCGCCAGCACAGTCCTCATTCCGAAAAACGGAAAAGAAAACACTGCTATGAATAGATATTTGAGAAGCAGGTAACGCAAGCCAAATACACATAATCACGCTGGCTTTTTTTCCTTTTTATTTTTTATTTGTAGGAATTCGCTGCTTTTCTTGACGCGCGACCATGAACGAGTAAAGCTGGTCGTTCTCTCGGGTGCTTTTTGTCGAGACAGGACAGGGTAGGCAATGCGTAAGACGTAAACATATGTCATTACATAAAACCAACTTGTTTTGACGACATGTCTTGCCATTGGGGTGTATGTCTGTTCCTTCTGGTCGGAATGTTGGTGGCATTATTCCCGCATCATTGCAAAGGTGAGCGCAAGACGTTGTAACCTAGCTAAAATGCTCTCTCATTGTCTATCTCTGTGTGTGTGTGTGTGTGTGTGTGTGTGTGTGTGTGTGTGTGTGTGTGTGTGTGTGTGTATGTGTGTGTGTGTGTGTGTATGTGTGTGTGTGTATGTGTGTGTGTGTTTGCGTGTGTGTGTGTCTCTCTCTCTCTCTCTCTCTCTCTCTCTCCTCTCTCTCTCTCTCTCTCTCTCTCTCTCTCTCTCTCTCTACTCATCTCTTACATAATGTAGCTTGCACGTACGTGCTAGTTGTTGCAATATTAAAGCCACCCGCCGCCTCCCGTAAACCATATGTTTCTGATCACTGAGCTCCCCGAGCGTTGAAATACTGTGCTGACTTCCATTTGAACGCCCGCCGCTCGGGAACATCCAGGCTGCTTTCCGTTGAGAGAAAGACATTTTGAAAGAATGTATTCCGTGCAGTTAGAACGGCCGTACAATTGAGATTTTCGGGAGCTTCGTTTTGGCGTTTGAATTAGCTTTTAGAATCTGAATAATGAATTGATAGCATGTGATACAAACATTCTTGAATCACGAAATAATTCTTTTATCATCAAGACAAGATCAGTACAATTCGAAGTTTTGAAAGTTTGAACAAAGGGAGCCCGGAAGCAGGTCATGCGAGGCCGTGTGAGTTGAATGGTGTAAGTGTAAAGATGCAGCTCTTTTGACTTGATGGCGGGGAAGTAAGCTACAGTACCAAAAAACATGCAACTTTTCCTTTTTTAGAAAGCCAGTCGACTTAGATTTCCAAACATTTGATATTGTTTGCTGCTGTGCCTATATAGAATGAGTATCCCGGTTTCCCAATTGCTTCGTTTCCGGCCGATTTATGTGGAGCACGTGATGCGCACAAAAAATATTGGCGGTCTAGAAGTGTCGTCTGCATAATGATCGCGGCGGCGCCCGCGGCTTTCTTGACCGCCAAGGACGACCGCGCACGTTGTGATACGTCATTCATTAGACCTCAATTGCTCTTAAAAATTTTCTGCAGCGACATGGCTAAAATGAGCTGCAATTTACCATTGCCAAAGCAGACGAATATTTTCTGCACATCGCTAGTTTCTTTGAAATCAACCGACGCCGCTCAGTCAGTGTTTGTAACTCCCAGTCGTTTGTTGTATTTTAGATTCAGAGATACACACTTACGTGCTATTGCAGATGTAGAGTTGTCTTTAAATCGTAAACGATTATATAGGTCATGTATGAATAAAGTGGGTCACACGGGGCCCCGATTGCTCGGGGGTTGAATAAACCACCAGAACTGCTGTGTAGCCATTCAAGTGATGTGTAAGTGGCATGCAATGTTGTTGAACGCTATTGCAAGTGTTTTCCCTTCGGTAAGTAAAGCTGTCTTAGTGAAAAGTTGCCATTGCTCTGTAAACCTGTACGTGAGGCGGAGTGAGCCGTTAAACAGTGCATCTTTGACTCATGTCTGGTTGAAAGCTCAATTCTTTTTTTTTCAGGCAATACATGTTCTTGGGAAGTTTTTGAGGATACGTTTCCTCCTAATGCTCGTGAACAACTACATGGCATCATGTCCCTGAATGCATGCCAAGAGAGATGTGACGAACTGCCAGCCTGTGTGGCTGTTACTCATGCTGCACCTGAATGCTACATCTATAACTCTAAACCTACACTAAAGACATCAGATGGCTGGACACACGCACAAAAATTCTGCACTAACGGTAAGAAAGAATAGGCTCGTAACTTTATACCTGTACTGGAAGCATCACCTGGCTGGACATACGCACTAAAAATCTGCACTGACGGTGAGAAATATATTACAGATAGACGTGTAACGTTTTTGCACCTGGCAAAGTTCTATACTACATGCACCCCCCCCCCCCCCCCTCTGCTTCTTTCTATATGTAAACTGGAAAGGGTGTCTATTTTCGATAACCACCCAGCAACCAAACACATAACTACTCAGCAACCACCCGAATTAGTAATAGCTCATGGATTGAGAAGCTTCACTTGTTGGGCACTTCTTTAAGTTCCGAGCGCTCAAATGTACTAAACACACATTTTGGGAGCAGACTGTAGCGGATTTTCTCTGTCAGGCTAGCACTTAGCTGATGTGTCGTTGTTTTGCTTGTAGGATGAATGCTGGTGTATCATGGGAGAGAGAGTATGCGCCTTAATTGATGGAATGATTGTATTCTTATTTTTACTCGTTTGTTATTCTATCGAGAGCAGTAGGGAAGTAATCTAATCACATATATTGTTGTTCCTACGACTCTACCTTTTTTAAACACTCCCACTCACAACATTTGTGAAACGTACATTGTTTCTCTGTTGCACTAGAAACTCTAACATCATTAACATCACAAGCAACGAGATCATCCGCACACACAACAACAACAACTAAACCAACAACGATAACAACGACAACGAGGACAACAACGACGCCATCAGTACTACCAACACCAAGCTTCGGACGGACAAGCACGAAGTCTGCATTGATCAGCACTTTCAGCACCATGACACAGTCCACAGTAGATTCTCCAGCAAATGAAGCTACAGGTGTACCTGTGGCTGTGATAGCAGGTGTTGGTGCTGTTGTTGCCTTTGTCATCGCTGTTAGTATTGTCGTTTTCGTCGTGATAAGGTGAGGGAGAGAGAGAGATGAACATTGCGGAACAAAAGGGAAAACAAAAGAAATGAAACTAGAGATTGAAATGGAAGAGGTGGTATTCGAACAAGCTTTTAATGAGTTAATTTCGGACAGATTACGAAAAATGTTTTTTCATATTCCGACTATCTGACATGATGTGTTTTTCTCTTGAGTAATTAGTTTCTACTTATACACGCAACAGACACACGCCGCAACAACAACAAAAAACACACACGAATGGTCGCACACATGCGCAGATTAACGCATACACGAATACACAGCCATATTAGTTTGGATGTTGTCAGTGTTATTCTTAAGATATCTAGGCTAGGTTATTTTTTGACTCAGCGTTCTTGTTGTTTTTTGTTGGTGCAATTTGACTCTGCTCGTGAGTAATTCTCTTCTACTTTAACACGCAACAGAAAGAAACGTGGCAAGCCTCCTCATCCTGGTCATCCCGCGGTGAGCAACACAGAGAACCGTGGTCACAGGATGGCGAATGTAACGGACAACAGAAACACGACTGACGGAGTCACTCCTGCTGCAGAACATCATAGAACTGGTACTGTTTAATGTGGCGAGCATTTCAAATTGTAGTGATTTAAATAATTATGTGTTTCGTTGGTTGCGTGATTTGTTTAAAGATAGGATAGGCCGATGATTATCATGGAGAGTGGTTGGTTTTATATTAATGATTATTATGATATTGTATACAAGGTTACACCTCTGTTCAGAAATTATATCGCGTGTAACCTGTCGGAACAGAGTATATATTGTATGCATATGATAGACGTCATCATATTTCGAAAGAAAATACCACACAATAAATAATTGATTGGTATCAAATATCGTGTTCTATGGATGTTAATAAAATGCTAATGCAATTTCCTCGGATTTATAGTAAAATATAAAGTAAACCGGCCTTGACCCATCCACAATACAATGCAAACTTCAGGGACGTAGCACACCTAATAAAAGTGGTAGGGCGGAAAAAAATGGAAGACAAAATGCTGAGACAGCTAAGGAAATATGGGGCTTACACTACCGCCCCTCCCCCCCCCCCCTTCCCGTCCCCTTGTAATGGTCTAAAAAAGAAAGAAAACATGATGCGATTTCGTGCCTTCTGAGCTCAGTTCCATCTAATCATCTTTCCATCCTCCACCAAACAACGGGCTGGTGAATGTATCAGTGATTATCAATCGACTTACATTTATATCTAAATTCCGATACGTTGAATGTGATGAGCACTTACTTCAAATGACTTTCGTCTTCATTATTGTCTAGTGTGTTAAAAAGCAAGGATTGACAAACTGGTTTACTTCTAAACAAGCAATTTATTGATCCGTCCAGCCATCAACATTGGCAGCCTGAGTGATGACTGAAAAATAGAGGGATTTGTCAGAATATTTTTAGCGCGTTTTCGATCCATCACAACCAGGATGCACACTTGTGTCCATTGTTCAATTCTCTCTCTACATGTTGTTTCATGTGACACTGTTAACCCCACAAGTTACTGTGTTACTCAATTGTTATGGCGTACTTACGGTTGACACACAATCACTCACCCCTCAGTCTGACCCCAGCTTCACACACAGAATATACAAAACATTTCTTACCTCCATTGTTTCTCATGGGAGCAGACGGACGAAGAAGCAATTTTCACTAAATTGGCGCCAATACTTTTATGGCCTGACGGAACTCGTCACGTGTGACGTTCTCGTCAAAATAAGACGTCATCCTATTCCAGCAGTTGACCAAGACTAACACACAAAAAAAAAACCCCAAAAAACCGACCTTATGCCATCGCGTGAATACTACGCGGGGTGTTCTGTTGGTAGATCTCTCTCTCTCTCTCTCTCTCTCTCTCTCTCTCTCTCTCTCTCTCTCTCTCTCTCTCTCTCTCTCTCTCTCTCTCTCTCTCTCTCTCTCTCTTCTCTCTCTCTCTCTCTCTCTCTCTCTCTCTTTTTTTCTTTTTACGGAAAAAGTGGTCGGGCGGTCGCCCTACATGCCCTACCGGGTGCTACGTCCCTGAACTTGGATAGTTTTGGGTATCTCGTTCAGGGTGTCCTTGCTGTCTTCACTGTAGCGTCATAAGTCTGTACGTATTGTGGATTTATCTTACTGTTTGTTCGTCTGTCTGTTCTTCTTTCTGTTTTTATATCTCTTTGTACGTATTTGTGCTGTGACAGGGGAGGCTACTGCTCCTTTCACAGCAGACTCTGCACCCGAGTTGTTGGCCTTTAAAGTCAACACCCGTGGTTTGTGGAAATCTGTTTGTGATAGGGTGTGGTAGTTTCCGATTGTCTGTATGTTCATGGAAACCTTCGGGTTTGCATAACAGTTTTTATAGGGCTAAGAAATTAGCCCTAACATTTTCAAACCTGTTTGATTGCACTTCGCTTCCTGGAAACCTTCGGGTTTGCATAACAGTTTTTATAGGGCTAAGAAATTAGCCCTAACATTTTCAAACCTGTTTGATTGCACTTCGCTTCCCGAGGTGATCGTAGTGTTTCGGCACACGGTTACAGTGCCCATGTTGTCAATTCAATCCTTTTTGTTATCCATGTTTACCTTTTTTCAATTAATTAGAAATATTTCACATACACTTTTTATTATACACGCAGGTGACAGAGACCCAACGAGTACCACAGAGAATGTCTACGAGATCACAGAGGAGAACGGCCATTACTATGAACCACTGAGCCATCGGGACAACACATACATCAATGACGACACTTTGTACTCCAACCCAGTCTTCACAAATGGGGAGGAGGGTGGTGGGAGAAGTGAAGTCAACTCAGTGTCTGGTGGTGATACCACTTACTATAACACGGGTGTTCAAACGAAGGTTAACTGCAATGACAATACCACTTACCACAACATGGGATGACAACTCTTGTATCAATTGGCAATATCATGTACAACAACGGGCACAAATAAACAACGCTTGTTTACTGTATTGACACGTTCAGTTCCTGCAACAAAAACGTGTTGGAAACTCGTGTAAACTGTACTCGCAACAGTAGTTACTACAACGCACGCTTCTTTTTTTTTAAATTATTATTTTGTTCCCCCACAAATAACATATTATACCAATTTGTGAAAGGAAAGGAACGTGTGCTTGTTCTTCTATTAATGTACATATATTATACTTGCTTAGCAGGTTGTGTTGAGCGCACGCTTCTTAACTGTCAGCTTGTTTACTATGTTTGCAATAGCCTACCATTTACTACAATACACTCATCTTGGCAGCTCGTACTATTAAATTGCCATTAACAACAACAAACACGTATTGACAACTCGTGTTAACGGTATTGGCAATGCCATTTACAACAAAATGGTAGTTATAATTATACTAACTACAGCCAAGGCGGTGGCAATTCATATACACTATAGTGGCACACTTTAAACTACTGTAAAAGTCAACAACAATTCATGTCAACTGCTGTGTGTGTGTGTGTGTGTGTGTGTGTGTGTGTGTGTGTGTGTGTGTGTGTGTGTGTGTGTGTGTGAGTTCGCGCGCGTGTGTGTGTGTGTGTGTGTGTGTGTGTGTGTGTGTGTGTGTGTGTGTGTCACTGTGTGTGTGTCACCGTGTGTGTTCCCGCAGTGGGGCACTGCGGTTATGAAATTAAAGGCCCCTCCTGTTTTTGGAACCGCAGGAGCTTTCTAGTTTGCTGTTAGGTAGATTTTTGGTTCCTCTTTCCTGTCATGCTCTCTTTTTCTTCATGAATTCTTTTTTTTCTGCCTTCTTGCTCATTCACCTGTATTTTTTCCAAAAATCTCTTCTCTTGCCGCTTGTCTCGCGATTCATGTATAGTTTAATCTGTTAGTGTTCTGATGTAAGTCCAGCAGTAGATAGGTTAAGCCTATTTTAACATACTGGAAACTGGTAATCTTCCAGTAGGTATTAATTTAGTTTTACTAAAGCCTGCTGGGACACAAGTAATGGGTTAGTGCATTTGTAAACAGGAATCGCTTGACAAGTGGCCCCCTTCATCCCCCCCTTCCTCGTCCTGATATGGCTCTGCGTAGTCGGCTGGACGTTAAGCAACAAATAAACAAACAAACAAATGTGTGTGTGTGTGTGTGTGTGTGTGTGTGTGTGTGTGTCTGTGTGTGTGTGTGTGTATATGAGTGTCTTACATTACAGACACAACTCTATTTTGTTTGCTTGTTTGCTTAACGCCCAGCCGACCACGAAGGGCCATATCAGGGCGGTGCTGCTTTGACATATAACGTGCGCCACACACAAGACAGAAGTCGCAGCACAGGCTTCCTGTCTCACCCAGTCACATTATTCTGACACCGGACCAACCAGTCCTAGCACTAACCCCATAATGCCAGACGCCAGGCGGAGCAGCCACTAGATTGCCAATTTTAAAGTCTTAGGTATGACCCTGCCGGGGTTCGAACTCACGACCGCCCGATCACGGGGCGGACGCCTTACCACTAGGCCAACCGTGCCGGTCACAACTCTATAGTCAGTTCACATTGCCTGAAAATAACTACACCTCAAACGGCCACAATTGTGCGGTTAAAAAAGCAAGCACACAAAACATGTATTCATAAAACCATTTTACTTCCCCGTTCTTCCATGAAGGCTTTAGAAAACCTGTGACTAGATGCAGTTAATGAAAAGCAAATCACGCACACACACGACACACACACACACACACACACACACACACACACACACACACACACACACACACACACACGCGCGCGCGAACTCACACACACACACACACACAAACTCACACACACACACACAATCACACACACACACGCACACACACACACACACACACACACACACACACACACACACACACACACATAATCACACGTTGGCTGTTTTAAATGTCCTTTCTCACTTTTAATGAATGCAAGAAGGAAGTAACCCTTTACTATTTATGTCGACGCATGTCGAAGTCTGAATAAAACCGGTCCTTCTCTCGAGTGTTCTTTTGTTAAACCCGGGCAGAGTGGGCCATACGAGAGCAGTAGACACATATAATTTGCATTTCAATAAACAAAGACAGTCTGGTGTGCGCATATCTTTGCAAAGGATAGCTTTACAGATGTTGTAGGTTTTTTGATGGTTTGTTGGTTGTTGCTTGAAGAAGAAGTCCAAACTTTTCTTTTATTTCCAAAACTGACAGACAGAAAAACATATATACAAGGTTAATTTCGTTGCTTGAGAAAAAACATAGGATCGACAGGCGAACTGACAAACGACCGTACGGACGGACGGACGATTGGACAAATTATCAGAAAGACAGACACACAGGTAGACTGAGAAGGATAGAACAAGGAAAGGGAACACACGAACTGTGACAATGCGTGCAGCGAACAACTTGACCTGTCAAAAAAGCAAATATTGAGGTAATGCTTACGCTGTTTCCAAACTGGCGACATTGGTTTCTGCAACACAAAGTAAATATACAATTATCTTTTCCTTAATTAATGCCCTTTTTCCTGTGAGAATCTTTCCTCAAAAGTTCAAATAATGATTGGTAGATACGTGTTTGTTTCAGCATCAAAGTAAATATAACACTAGTTGGTTTGAAGTTCGCCTTTTTCCTGTGGGAATTAAGCTCGTCTTGTTGTAAAATGAGATGTCATCCCAGTTTGAATTTGTGAGAGTGTGCTCGCACTCATTTGACGTGGTTGTAAATTCATGATTGTAAGAAGAGCCTAATGCATGTCTGAGCAAACATATTAGCATGCAGTAGATGGTCTCAAGAAATGCAATTAAATGAATGTAACCTTCTCTAACTGAGTGTCTGTGTACTGGGTGTGTGTGTGTGTGGGGGGGTCTATGTGTGTGTGTGTGTGTGTGGGGGGGCTATGTGTCTGTGTATGTGTATGTGTGTGTGTGTGTGTGTGTGTGTGTGTGTGTGTGTGTGTGTGAGAGAGGAAATAAATAAAGAAAGAAAGGACAGAAACAAAGACAGTCAGAAGGAAAGGACAAAAGGAAAGATATATCTACTGAGTAGAACATGGGAAGTAAAAAACAAAAGAATGAAGAAAAGAAGGTATCACAGAGACATTATCTCTCGGTCCTTGAGTCATCAGATTAAAAACGCCTGTCACGTTATTCGTTATCCAGGTGTTACGTAACAGAATCGACAAGTCAAACCAAAAAGCTTGGAAGGAGTGGGATGTCTATCTTTGGGACGTTTTCATTCTCGCCCGGTATGACAAAGGCGTTTTATGCCGGTTGAAAAAGGGATGTGTGCGTTAACCTTATTATGATTATTTTCTCGAGAGAAGGAAAATCCGTCCATCCGTTTCACGCTTTGTTTGCTTGGCACATCCTTCATGTTAGAACATAGACACAGTTGTAACATGTCGGCAAATGATCCACACAATAAGCAAACTTCTCCGATGCATGCTGTGGCTTCTTCAGATTTTGACCTGCACGCAATTATGTAAACAAAGCGAAATTACGTACAACATCTCAACTCAAAACGTGCGGCTAAAAGTACCAAAGAGTATATCAGTTTGTTCTGCGTTTTGTTGTTAAAAGTGTTCAATATGCAAATAAGTTTGGTTCACCTTTGGTTACTGACTGCTATGTTCTCATTGAAAAAAACACGCACCCTGTTCATCAACAATTTAAACGCTCTGTTGTATTACATTTTATGTGCGTGCTTTAACGTGTAAATAATCAACAATCAAATCCAAAAACAAAGAGACTGCCAACGTTCCAACATTCAGAATCAAAAAACAAGAAAGGTAGGTTGTTGGAACGTTTGTTATTGACAAAACGATACATTCACAAATATATCGACCCAACGGTCTTTTAAGTGCATCGACAAACAATTAATAACATTAACTATTTAATTAATCAATTAGTGGTAGGCTGAAGAAAAAAGATCAGCCAGATAAGTGTTCGTTATTAATTGTTTGTCTGTCCACTTAAAAGACCGTTGGGTCGATATATTTGTAAATGTATTGTTTTGTCAATAACAAACGTTCCAACAACCTACCTTTCTTGTTTTTTTAATCCAAAATCAATAATTAACTGTCGTTCTCATTCTTCATATGACACGTGTTAAGAAGATATTGAACTCCTGCCTCTTATTCACCTAATCTATTTCTTATTTTAGAAAAAAAACTCAAAAACAATCGCACAAAAAGGGATTATGAAGAGAAAACTCGTTAGCAAACAGCAAGCAATGAAAATAATCAAACTTTTCATCTTGTCTGTAATAACCGCATCGAGGGTTACAATAAATACAAAGTGTTTGTACTGGCACCTCGCACATTATAAGTGATAGTGATCAATCGGCAATTTTGCTTGTTGTATAACTGAAGTACACCTAAGCATTATATGCTTGGTGACCTTTCAATTCAATCGATGAACCGCAATGTAAAAGAAAACAGACGCAAATAAACTTGGAATCAAACTGACGATTGCTCTGTTGATCGTCACGGTGAGTAGAGTTTCTAGGGGGGGGAGGGGGAGGGGGGGGGGAGGGGGAGGGGGGGGGGGGGGGAGGAGGGGGGAGGGGGGAGGGGGGTCCTAGGTTCCGGAATCCCCACCCCCACCTCTTACCTGGCAAATGTAGCTTGTGTTTTGCAACTCTCCCGCCAACGTTTGTTGTTGAAGTTCACAGCTTATAAGTTTACTTATACATTCAATTTGGCTTCACCATAATTCCACCAATAAGAGAGAAAGAGAAATACTACTTCCTAGTCAGAGGCTGAATCAATGTTGACATTGTAACTTTTTTTTTAACGCAAACATACATGCAATTGTCAACTGAAACCATATTTTCGGACCTTTTCAGTTTAAATAAAGGAGAGCCGTCTCACCCGGTTTGCTCACACCGCCCAGTATCTCTTACTGCAGCTAGGACTGACGTGATCTTGTGCTTCCTGGTTAAAACTGACACCGTGCGGAGCAAAACGAGAAATAGAATCTACATGTGTTTACACTGAGACAGTTTTGACAACATGTCTTGCCACTGGAATACACGTCGGTTCCTTCTGCTTGGAATTATGGTGGCATTTATCCCTCATCATAGCAAAGGTGAGTACGATGCCTCGTTAGATGACATATTGACTACCTGTTTGACTCTATCTCTGTCTGACTCTCTCTCGCTCTCTCTCTCTCTCTCTCTCTCTCTCTCTCTCTCTCTCTCTCTCTCTCTCTCTCTCTCTCTCTCTCTCTCTCTCTCTCTCTCTCTCTCTCTCTCTCTCTCTTTCTCTTAGCCAGTCTTCACAGAAGAGCAGTTAAGCTTATTATGCTAAAAAATCACACTCCTTCAGAATCTGATTATACAAATTTGCAAGTATTACCATTTCAAAAAAGGTTAATGTATAATAAAGGTGTTATAATGCATAAAGTGATGTCAGGATATGCACCGGAGACATTACGTGATAATTTTATTTTGAACTATAACAGACTAAAAATTATCACACCGACTCCACGTATTGACCTTTTCAAATCAAGCCTTCTTTATTCAGGTGCGGTCCTATGGAACTCACTTCCTATTTTTCTTAAGCATAAAACAAACACAGACAGCTTCAAAAAAAATTATATGTCGCACATAATGCAACTAAACATGTGCTGAATGGTTCAACAATTCATTTAAAATGTATGTGCATGTTAAACTAAATTATAATAATATGCAGATCTAAATTAAGATATGTTAAAAATTGACATATTTATTATTGGAAATTGTACTTAAAATGCAGCATGACAATTTTTTTATTTTTTATTTTATTTTTTAATTTATATCTGTATATATATATAATGTATTATAAGTTTGATGTGATAGTTATTTGATTATATTGTTTTCTGTTCTTGTTGACCCTATATTAGGGCGAGGGCTGGATGTAAAAAAGCAATATTCTTGCTTATCTATTACCCTCGATAATAAAGATTTTGTCTTGTCTTGTCTTGTCTTGTCTCTCTCTCTCTCTCTCTCTCTCTCTCTCTCTCTCTCTCTCTCTCTCTCTCTCTCTCTCTCTCTTTCTATCTCTCTCTCTCTCTCTCTCTCTCTCTCTCTCTCTCTCTCTCTCTCTCTCTCTCTCTCTCTCTCTCTCTCTCTCTCTCTTAATTGGAATTTACTTCCAATGTACTGTAACAAAATGTCAAACCATTTCGTCTTTTAAAAAAACTGTTCGAAAATATCTTTGTCAAAAATAATTCTCTCCCTACACTTGAAAATCATAACTGTTACATCATTTTATTAATCCATAAACCACGTTATTATAGCTAGTGTTTTTGTTAGTTTTACAAATTCTTAGTTAATTAGTTATTCGTTTGGCTGTTTAAAACATGTTATATAAATATATAAATGTAATGTATAATGTCGTGTATGTCTAAAAGGGACAGGTTGGAAGATTAGGCATCGCCTAAAACCTTTATCCCTTTGTTTTAAAATTTTAAATCTGAATCTGAATCTCTGTTTGACTCTCTCTCTCTCTCTCTCTCTCTCTCTCTCTCTCTCTCTCTCTCTCTCTCTCTCTCTCTCTCTCTCTCTTTGCCTCTCTATTGGTCTCTCTCTCTCTCTTTCTCTTTCTCTATCTCTTTCTCTCTCTCTCTCTCTCTCTCTCTCTCTCTCTCTCTCTCTCTCTCTCTCTCTCTCTCTCTCTCTCTCTCTCTCTCTCTCTCTCTCGTGTTCTGTAGTACGCCCGAAAGGGTATCCATACATTCGCTGCAATTATTTAAATCAAACTTAACCTTGAACTCAAAGAAAAGCAGTTAAACTAACCGCTGATACACCGGGCCTGCCATTTCCCTCGTCACATCAAAGCTATTGTAACCTGTTTAGAAAGACGTTTCATGTGGTGAATAAACATAGTAGTCTATACACAGCTTATGTGCGAATCCTGTTTTGTTCTCTACATTTTGTCAAACATACTGTTACCTGGAATTGAAACATTTTATCTGCGTAAACAAGCTAGACTGTATGCAAAACGTACGCTTCCAAAGTGTAACACTCAAAAATGTAATTATTTAATTTTACTTTAGCAGTTTTGCAATTGGACAACAAAAAACGTTCTACGTGTGTCTGTTTCTGTGTTTTTGTTGTTGCTGGTTTGTTAGTTCGTTCGTGTGTTTCTCTTTCCTAGTGTTGGATGAATGAACGTGCACTTAAACGCTCGCGAAATAATGACTCTTGTCCATATTTCCCCTTTAATTGTTTATATATGTATCTGCCTGCCTGCCTGTCTGTCTGTAGGTGTATTTATCTGTTTCTCTGTCTGTCTCTGTCACTCTTGTGTTCATGTATATGTTACAGTAAATTCATCAAACCAGTAAATTTGTAAATTTCCTGAAATTTTCAGTAAATTTGTAAATTTCCTGGGTGTCAAACTCAGTAAATTTGTAAATTTCCTGATTTTTTTCTTAAAATTGGTAAATTTCCTGAATTTTTCAGTAAATTGGTAAATTTACGGAGTGAATTTACAAATTGACTGGTTTGATGAATTTACTGCAACATATACAGGAACATAATTATGTGTATCTCCTATCGTATCTAACGACTTCTACCTTGCAAATCTCAAAAGCGTTTCACTGCGCAGTGCTGATGTTCAGCGCCCAATGAGTACACTTGACCGTTGAACATCATGCACAACTATTTATATTTTTCTCACTCTCTCTCTCTCTCGATTTCTCTCTCCAAGTCTTTCTCCGGGTCTGTCTGTCTTTGTCTCTGTCTGTCTTTGTCTCTGTCCATCTCTATGTCTGTTTTTGTCTCTGTCTGTCTGTCTGTCTGTCTGTCTGTCTGTCTGTCTGCCTTTCTCTCTGTCTGTCTCTGTCTGTCTCTGTCTGTCTCTGTCTCTCTCTCTCGGTATCTCTCCCTCTCTCCCTCTCTCTCTGTCTCTCTCTCTCTATCTCTCTCTCTCTCTCTCTGTCTAATTCTCTCTATCTATCTTTCTCTTTCTCTCTCAAAAAATTTAGCTTGCACGTACGTGCCAGCTGTTGCAATATTAAACAAGGCGTCTTTGATTCCTGTCTGGATAAAAGCTCAATTCCTCTTTTTTCAGGCAATACATGTTCATGGGAAGTTTCAGAGGATTTAAATGCAATTCCTCAGGAAATGCTAAATGGATTCATGCCCCTGAATGCATGCCAAGAGAGATGTGACGAACGGCCAGACTGTGTGGCTGTTACTCATGCTACATCTGTATGCTACATCTTCACCTCTATACCTGAACTGGAAGAATCACCTGGCTGGACATACGCACAAAAAATCTGCACTAACGGTGAGAAAGAATAGGCTCGTAACTTTACATCCTTGGGTTAGTAGCTTGATTTTGTTATGTTCAATGTCTGTAGTTTAGCACTCATTTAGCTCACTCAGTGTCGTCGCAAACGTAACTATTTCTGTAGAGCCAAATGTGTTTATCAAATACTGTCAAAGAAACTCAAGTAGCATGATGAAAATTCCGAGGACGGTTGGCAGAAAAAAAGACATGTACTCAGGTAAAACAAAACCCGTGAGAATGATGAAGCAATACAACAAACGCAGACAAAAATCAAAAACAGTCGCGTGCAACTATAAAACAATATTTAGTCAATCGGTATAGTTTAGTGGCTAGAAGCGCTGACCAACAAGTGTTCAGATATTTTTCTAATTGTCGTTTCTAGATAGTAAAATATGTGCTGAAAACGGCCAGCTATCGCACCATCAAGAAATCGGTTCCCTAGTACCCCTTTAAGGCTCTGGAACCACCCCGGGTGGCAATATCGGGTCGCAACAAAGAGTGTTCCCCATAGCCGGAAAGAGCCTCAACCGTGAAAGATAGAAAGAAAGGTATTGAACAAAAAAGACGCACAACACCAATGTGAACCATTTGTGTTATCATACTTATATTAAAATATTGATGACCATGGAATAAATGGGTTATTTTTAGATTTCTGACAAAAAATCGCGAAAAACATGACAAATTGTTGTTTTTTTAGCCTAAACTATGAAAGATTTAAAGACAAGTATTGAACACAAAAGATCGCAATGGATAATGGCAACAACATTTGCTCTCATTGTTGTACAAAATTGTTGATTGTTTTTTAATACTTTTCCGTTTTTGTGGATTTCACAAAGCATACCAATTAAACGGCAGTCCAGGTAACTCGTCCGAATTTTTGCGGCTAAGAGCCTCAACATTTGAAGATAGAAAGACTATCATTGAACAAAAACTATGGTAAACACTAATGTTAATAACTTTTGATCTCACACTGATATTGAAATATTGATGACCATGCAATTAATGGGCTATTTTCAGATTTGTGGGTACAAAATCGCCCAAAACATGACACATTGTCTTTTTTCTAGCCTAAACTATGAAAGATTTAAAGACAAGTATTGAATATAAAAGATTGAACGGGATAATAGGAACAACATGTGCACTCATTGTTGTACAAAATTGTTGATTGTTCTTGAATATTTTCCGTTTTTGTGGATTTCACAAAGCGTACCGATTAATCGGCAACCCGTGTCAATCATCCAATTATTTCATGCTGCGCCAAAACGATTGAAAATGGATGGAATATTAGTGTTTGAAGACAAAAGGCGCACATTGTCATGTTAAGCATATCTTGTTACACCGTATACACATCAAAATCGTGATAGCTCTTGGTTTGAATGTTACAATGTTTGATTTTTTGCAAGTTACACACATTGATACTGACAAAATGTAATGATATTCCAGGACAATATATCCAGCGCGCTCTTTGGGTCCCCAAAACACTGTACATGGTGAGTCCCATTGTGGTGCCAAAGTAGAAAATAATTATATTCACTTTAGCGATAGTCCGCAGTAGACGACATCAAATGACACAGACTGTAATGATAACTCAAAACTCGTCATCGCTTTCAGCAAACGCGTCAAAGTCCTCATCTTCTTCCTCGTCATCCTCTTCTTCACAACCACCATCTGCCAGAAGATCGATCAGCGACACGGGTAGGATGGGCTTGAGGCACCACACGGGTTCCAGGACACCGTCTGCATTTTTTGTCCATCCCTGCCCCTGGTCGCAGGGTTTGGGCCTCTCCAGAATGCCTTCATGAGCACGCTTGTACAGGGCAACGCGGTGGTTTACTCGCTGAATGTGCGGCATCAGAGCAGATTGGCAGGGAGGCATGCGGGCTAGATCGACCTTACACTTGGACGTGAGTTTCTCGTTGTCTCCCACCATCTTGCGGAGTAGCTTTCCACGAACGACATCAACTGATTTCTCACGACTGTAATTGTACATCAGGCACGTAAACTCTTCCAACTGCTTCACCACCCGAAGTTTGACATCCCAGTCTATGAAAAGACCTTGGAGATGGTGAACCTCCTCGACGATCCAGACTGTCCAAAGGTGGGGAGACATCGCGAACTGGAGAAGACCGAAATCAAGAAAAGCAAGGAGGCTGTTCAGAGAGTCATCACTGCTGTCAAGAACTTCACGAACCCGTTTTCCATCTCAGACAAAGACAGGTTCTACTCCTTGGCGTCTGGTGCCCCTGTCCGCATGGACGTCAAACAGGACTTGCTTCAGGCGGAAGCTAAAGGCATGGTCGCCAAAACTGACTTCATCACCCGCCTTCAAAGTGGAGAGCCAGGAAGCTTCTTTGACACTATAAAGAGGCAGAAACTTAAGACAATGGAGGCTTGCAGCAAGAAGGTCACGCTCACATCCCCACAAGGAAAGGCCCTCCAGTACCAGGTGCAAAGCGACATCGCGTTTCTACTTCTCGTCAAGTCACAGCAACTAGACGAACCATTGGACTTGGACAAAGTCATGATGGGTGGTGCTGTACCTCCATCATGCCGCAGCGCTGGGATACAAGAACGCTGTGGTCAGAACCCCGGACACGGACATCTTTGTCATTCTTCTCTACCACGCTGAAGCCATCAAGTTGACTGTATACCTGGATACGGGATTAGGAAGACATCGGCAACTGATCAACCTCTCTAAGCTTGCAGAGTCCCTGGGGCATGACTACTGTGCCACTCTTCTTGGGTTCTATGTGTACAGCGGAGAGGACTGCACCAGTGCATTCAAAGGAAAGGTGAAGGTGGGGCCCTTAAGAAACTGGAGAAAAATCCCAAGTTTCACACGGCATTCAGGCAGCTTGGTGACGACTGGGATGTCAAACTTCGGATGGTGAAGCAGTTGGAAGAGTTTACGTGCCTGATGTACAATTACAGTCGTGAGAAATCAGTTGATGTCGTTCGTGGAAAGCTACTCCGCAAGATGGTGGGAGACAACGAGAAACTCACGTCCAAGTGTAAGGTCGATCTAGCCCGCATGCCTCCCTGCCAATCTGCTCTGATGCCGCACATTCAGCGAGTAAACCACCGCGTTGCCCTGTACAAGCGTGCTCATGAAGGCATTCTGGAGAGGCCCAAACCCTACGACCAGGGGCAGGGATGGACGAAAAATGCAGACGGTGTCCTGGAACCCGTGTGGTGCCTCAAGCCCATCCTACCTGTGTCGCTGATCGATCTTCTGGCAGATGGTGGTTGTGAAGAAGAGGATGACGAGGAAGACGAGGAAGAAGATGAGGAGGTTGACTTTGACGCGTTTGCTGAAAGTCTGTGTCATTTGATGTCGTCTACTGCGGACTATCGCTAAAGTGAATATAATTATTTTCTACTTTGGCACCACAATGGGACTCACCATGTACAGTGTTTTGGGGACCCAAAGAGCGCGCTGGATATATTGTCCTGGAATATCATTACATTTTGTCAGTATCAATGTGTGTAACTTGCACAAAATCAAACATTGTAACATTCAAACCAAGAGCTATCACGATTTTGATGTGTATACGGTGTAACAAGATATGCTTAACATGACAATGTGCGCCTTTTGTCTTCAAACACTAATATTACATCCATTTTGAATCGTTTTGGCGGATGATTGACACGAGTTGCCGATTAATCGGTACGCTTTGTGAAATCCACAAAAACGGAAAATATTCAAGAACAATCAACAATTTTGTACAACAATGAGTGCACATGTTGTTCCTATTATCCCGTTCAATCTTTTATATTCAATACTTGTCTTTAAATCTTTCATAGTTTAGGCTAGAAAAAAGACAATTTGTCATGTTTTGGGCGATTTTGTACCCACAAATCTGAAAATAGCCCATTAATTGCATGGTCATCAATATTTCAATATCAGTGTGAGATCAAAAGTTATTAACATTAGTGTTTACCATAGTTTTTGTTCAATGATAGTCTTTCTATCTTCAAATGTTGAGGCTCTTAGCCGCAAAAATTCGGACGAGTTACCTGGACTGCCGTTTAATTGGTATGCTTTGTGAAATCCACAAAAACGAAAAGGTATCAAAAAACAATGAACAATTTTGTACAACAATGAGAGCAAATGTTGTTGCCATTATCCATTGCTATCTTTTGTGTTCAATACTTGTCTTTAAATCTTTCATAGTTTAGGCTATAAAAAAGACAATTTGTCATGTTTTTCGCGATTTTTTGTCAGAAATCTAAAAATAACCCATTTATTCCATGGTCATCAATATTTTAATATAAGTATGATAACACAAATGGTTCACATTGGTGTTGTGCGTCTTTTTTGTTCAATACCTTTCTTTCTATCTTTCACGGTTGAGGCTCTTTCCGGCTATGGGGAACACTCTCTGTTGCGACCCGATATTGCCACCCGGGGTGGTTCCAGAGCCTTAAAGAGGTACTAGGGAACCGATTTCTTGATGGTGCGATAGCTGACCGTTTTCAGCACATATTTTACTATCTAGAAACGACAATTAGAAAAATATCTGAACACTTGTTGGTCAGCGCTTCTAGCAACCGTACTAGTAGGTCTGAACTCAAAGATCAACACAAACAAAACAACAAACACCAAGACTACATGTACTGAGGCTTCCGAAGACTGAGACAGGTCCAGATCGTCTGCTCAAAGCATGGGAGCGTAGTGCCTAATTTACCTTTTTGGTAAATGTGCCGTCTCAACTTTCCCTAAAAGCCAGGTATGACGTCACCGCAGATATTTATCGACAAAAGGAAGAGACAAAAAGTCTGATGATATCATCTGGAAGAATGTGTATGTACAAATTCACGAAGATCGGTCCAGTAGTTTTCTCGGAATCGCTCCACACGCAAACACACACATACGTACGTACACCACCATCCTCGTCTCGATTCCCGGTCTGTGTTAACACATTCACTCAAAACTTGACTAAATGTAACAAACTCAAACCCCTTAACAACGGAATAGAATGTCAAAAGCGCTGCGGCCTGAAATACTCGAATCAATGATGATGATGATGATGTGCGAATCTTACGGCATCTTATAAGCGCATTTCGACACTCTAACAACACCCTTCCCAAATACCTATCATCAGTACTGAAAAGCTCTGAAAAAGCTCTTAAAACTACAAAACTACGGATACAATTCCTTTTAGTGTCAAGCTCCTCCTGTTTGAAATGTTCTTCCCGCTGACCTCTGCAGTTGCTCTTCTTGGCTATATCATGCTTCGCCGCATTACCTTATGGCTGCCCTGGCAGACCTGTCATGAACGCCTTGTGCCCAGGGTAGAATGTGTATGCAACAGGTGGATGATGTTGACGATGACGATGACGATGACGATGACGACGATGATGACGATGATGATGATGATGATGATGATGATGATGATGATGATGATGATGATGATGATGATGATGATGATGATGATGACGATGATGATGATGATGATGATGATGACGAGACCAACGACGAGACCAATGATGACGATGGCGATGGCGATGACGACGACGACGATGATGACGACGACGACGACGACGATGATGATGATGACGGTAACGATGATGATGATGATGATGATGGTGATGATGATGACGACGATGACGACGACGATAATGATGATGATGATTATTGATGATGACTGATGATTGATGATGGATGATGATGATGATGATGATGATGATGATGATGATGATGATGATGACGACGATGACGACATTGATGACGATGATGACAATGATGAATATTATATATTCCGTGCTGACTTGGGCGATAGTGCAAGCTATACTTTATTCAACAGAAACATCAACGGGACTCACAACTGGCAACACGGAAAACACTGCTTCAGTAACCACACCAACCACATCAACCACACCAACCACATCAACCACATCAACCCTATCAACTACATCAACCATATCAACTGTTTCCTCGACTGAGACAACTGGTGGAGGAATAACGGCAGGACTAAACAGTACCCCAAACACCACATCAACCACACCAACCCTATCAACTACATCAACCATATCAACTGTTTCCTCGACTGAGACAACTGGTGGAGGAATAACGGCAGGACCAAACAGTACCCCAAACACGACAAAAGGTAAAGAAGATTTAATTATTCAACTTATTGTATCTCTAAGATTTTAGGTAGACCGTGTTGCTGTGTAGTGAAAGAAATATTATGCTGGCGCTGAAGTGGATGCAATGCTCCCCACACAGTTCAAATTCCTTCCACACCCGAGACAGAAAGAGCGCCAACATTATAATGTAAAGCTGTACGAGGAAAACTAAATTCATAATAACTATTACAAAAAAATTATTTCAAGATAGTGTTATCAAAGGAGTGTACATTCAAAACAGTATCTAACGATGGCGATGACGAAAACAGCGACGACGACGAAGACGATTAAAAATGGACATGATGACTACAAAGACTGTGACGATGATGTTCAAGCTGGTGATAGCATAATTATAGCTGTTTAAGAAATATTTAGTGTGTGCTAAGTTTTAGTTTAATCATTTGCAGAATCCCCTGTTAACACCACGAATGTCCCCGACACTTCACAGAAAACAGTCCCCACAACATCAGAAGCTGTCGCTCCTTCACAACCAAATACGTCTCCTGAAACACCTGCCAATAAAACACAGGCAGAACCAGGTAGGTTGCTAAACTATTGATTCGACTGCAGGTCTGTCTGTTTGTTTGCCCGTCTGTTTGTCTCGCGAGCACACCCGCATTTGTACATGTGTGTGTGTGTGTGTGTGTGTGTGTGTGTGTGTGTGTGTGTGTGTGTGTGTGTGTGTGTGTGTGTGTGTGTGTGTGTGTGTGTGTGTGTGTGTGTGTATACATTTCCCGTGTACATGTGTGCGTTTGTGCTTGGTTGCGTGTGTCCGTTCGTCAGTTGAATTTATAGCGCTATGAAGATGACTAATGGTCATGTTTTCATCTCCCCAAATAGAAACCACATCGACCTTAGATATTGTGTATCGTATATTATGTAACCTGTTTCATCGAATTACTTGAAATGGATTCAGGCCTTGGCTGACTCATTGCAAAATGTACTTGTGTTGTTACCTCAGGCGTAAACAACACAGAAGGAACTCCTGTTGCACTCATCGCTGGTGTGACTGCTGTTGTTGTTGTCGTCGTCGTTATTGTTGTCATCGTTGTTATCGTCCTCAGGTAATTTGTTTAACTATATGCATCGGAAGTTACATGTTACAGGACTGGTAGATCTATTTCATATGTTGACGATAAAGTGCTTCTGCTTGACATGCTTTTGATAACACTGGTACTGTTTACTTACTTCTTTAAGTTTCCCTGTACTGGTCTGATAATTTCCTTCAGTATTATTTGCTAGTAAATGTTCAGTATACAATCTAAACAATTCTTTTGAAGATGTGTACTCAATATTGTGTTGTTGAAATTAGATATTTGCCAAATATTCAATAGATCATGCGAATTGAATTGCGTTGACAATTAAATAGTTTGAGATACTGTGTCCACACTACTCGATGGGCATTTTGTGTTGTTCTGTGTCAGCAAAAAAAAAAAAAAAAATAAAAAAAATAAAAAGTCCAGTATGTCTTAAATCTCTAGCTCTAACAAAAGCCGTTGACCCATTTTTATTTTGATATGATATATATTTCAAAAACGGGAGACGGCAGAGCAAATATATCACTTGGGATATCTGCATAATGAATATTTTCAACTCTGTTTTATTTTCAAGAAGCACAGAGACCTCATACATTGTACTTTGTGTGCTAATGTATTCATAAGTAGCCTAAATGTTTCGTGCCATCTACGAATAAACGTTCCATTATATAACTATTCTTGTTTTGAGAATCAAAACACGCACCTTAATCTGCAATTGAAAGAAGAGTATACATAATGACAAAAAGAAGAATAAAACAATAGTAGGGTGTGTGGCCTTGGTACTGGGACAACGCATTTATTTATGTATTGTGCAAAACATTCCTAAGAAACATCCAAACGTAAACGACTCGTGTATTATTTCGAGTAATAAAAGTGTTGTATTCCTAAACAGCACACCAGTATAATTCACTCCAGTCGGAATAAGAGCACCAGAAAGCCGATTTAAGATGACTTGATGAGCAGTTTCAGCCCTTTGCATGCATGGGTGACAAGCAGATGTCTTTCGCGCTGGTCATCCAGTAATACAAACCTTTGTGAAGATGGTCTAAAAGTCTTCAGACCACACACAAGTGTTTCAAGTACAAGCTACAAACTAATCTTGAATCTTAAATATAACTACTATGGTTACTGACGACGTCACTCTGTGATGTCCTTGTCCAAATATACAGACGAAAGCGCCGGAAAGGTTCGGCAAGTCCTGCTGACAACACTGAGGAGGATCTCACTTCATCAACTGGTAACTTCACGTTGGCTTTTGCTCCTACGCTGAGTGACACGAATGAAACAGGTAATTTATCGCTGATAAGTGTTTATCACAGAAACATGTTTGTAAAGGTATATATGCACGCTCACACGCACGCTTACACACACACACACACACACACACACACACACACACACACACACACACACACATACACACATATATACACGCACACACACACTCCCCCCCACACACACACACACATACTCAAACACACACACACACACACACACACACACACACACACACACACACACACACACACACACACATAGATGCAATTAAAGGCCTGCACCGATGAATGCGCTAGAATAATAATAAACAAGTCGCGTAAGGCGAAAATACAACATTTAGTCAAGTAGCTGTCGAACTCACAGAATGAAACTGAACGCAATGCAATTTTTCAGCAAGACCGTATACTCGTAGCATCGTCAGTCCACCGCTCATGGCAAAGGCAGTGAAATTGACAAGAAGAGCGGGATAAAAATTGCGCTGAGAAGGATAGCACGCTTTTCTGTACCTCTCTTCGTTTTAACTTTCTGAGCGTGTTTTTAATCCAAACATATCATATCTATATGTTTTTGGAATCAAGAGCCGACAAGGAATAAGATGAAAGTGTTTTTAAATTGATTTGGACAATTTAATTTTGATCATAATTTTTATATTTTTAATTTTGAGAGATTGTTTTTAATCCAAATATAACATATTTATATGTTTTTGGAATCAGAAAATGATGGAGAATAAGATGAACATAAATGTTAGTCGTTTTATAAAATTTTTTTTTTTTTACAATTTTCAGATTTGTAATGACCAAAGTCATTAATTAATTTTTAAGCCACCAAGCTGAAATGCAATACCGAAGTCCAAGCTTCGTCGAAGATTTCTTGACCAAAATTTCAACCAATTTGGTTGAAAAATGAGAGCGTGACAGTGCCGCCTCAACTTTCACGAAAAGCCGGATATGACGTCATCAAAGGTATTTATCGAAAAAAAAGAAAAAAATGTCTGGAGATATCATTCCCAGGAACTCTCATGTAAAATTTCATAAAGGTTGGTCCAGTAGTTTAGTCTGAATCGCTCTACACACACACAGACAGACAGACAGACACACATACACCACGACCCTCGTCTCGATTCCCCCCCCTCTACGTTAAACCCTTCAGTCAAAACTTGACTAAATGTAAAAATACAAAACAAATACAACTAACTTTCAGTAGGTTTAGCGCCAGTGACAATGATTATCCACACGAACTCAGAACACGGTCATATCATAATAAGGTTGATAGAACC
>NW_027129185.1:0-12500 GCF_037325665.1 Littorina saxatilis
AACAATCTTAAGTATTGTTTGTTCCCTTCTTATTGTCATCAAAGTAACAATCTTAAGTATTGTTTGTTCTCTTCTTATAGTCATCAAAGTAACAATCTTAAGTATTGTTTGTTCCCTTCTTATGGTCATCAAAGTAACAATCTTAAGTATTGTTTGTTCTCTTCTTATTGTCATCAAAGTAACAATCTTAAGTATTGTTTGTTCTCTTCTTATTATCATCAAAGTAACAATCTTAAGTATTGTTTGTTCTCTTCTTATTGTCATCAAAGTAACAATCTTAAGTATTGTTTGTTCTCTTCTTATTATCATCAAAGTAACAATCTTAAGTATTGTTTGTTCCCTTCTTATTGTCATCAAAGTAACAATCTTAAGTATTGTTTGTTCCCTTCTTATTGTCATCAAAGTAACAATCTTAAGTATTGTTTGTTCCCTTCTTATTGTCATCAAAGTAACAATCTTAAGTATTGTTTGTTCTCTTCTTATTGTCATCAAAGTAACAATCTTAAGTATTGTTTTGTTCCCTTCTTATTGTCATCAAAGTAACAATCTTAAGTATTGTTTGTTCCCTTCTTATTGTCATCAAAGTAACAATCTTAAGTATTGTTTGTTCTCTTCTTATTGTCATCAAAGTAACAATCTTAAGTATTGTTTGTTCCCTTCTTATTGTCATCAAAGTAACAATCTTAAGTATTGTTTGTTCCCTTCTTATTGTCATCAAAGTAACAATCTTAAGTATTGTTTGTTCCCTTCTTATTGTCATCAAAGTAACAATCTTAAGTATTGTTTGTTCTCTTCTTATTGTCATCAAAGTAACAATCTTAAGTATTGTTTGTTCCCTTCTTATTGTCATCAAAGTAACAATCTTAAGTATTGTTTGTTCCCTTCTTATTGTCATCAAAGTAACAATCTTAAGTATTGTTTGTTCCCTTCTTATTGTCATCAAAGTAACAATCTTAAGTATTGTTTGTTCTCTTCTTATAGTCATCAAAGTAACAATCTTAAGTATTGTTTGTTCCCTTCTTATGGTCATCAAAGTAACAATCTTAAGTATTGTTTGTTCTCTTCTTATTGTCATCAAAGTAACAATCTTAAGTATTGTTTGTTCTCTTCTTATTATCATCAAAGTAACAATCTTAAGTATTGTTTGTTCTCTTCTTATTGTCATCAAAGTAACAATCTTAAGTATTGTTTGTTCTCTTCTTATTATCATCAAAGTAACAATCTTAAGTATTGTTTGTTCCCTTCTTATTGTCATCAAAGTAACAATCTTAAGTATTGTTTGTTCCCTTCTTATTGTCATCAAAGTAACAATCTTAAGTATTGTTTGTTCCCTTCTTATTGTCATCAAAGTAACAATCTTAAGTATTGTTTGTTCTCTTCTTATTGTCATCAAAGTAACAATCTTAAGTATTGTTTGTTCCCTTCTTATTGTCATCAAAGTAACAATCTTAAGTATTGTTTGTTCCCTTCTTATTGTCATCAAAGTAACAATCTTAAGTATTGTTTGTTCTCTTCTTATTGTCATCAAAGTAACAATCTTAAGTATTGTTTGTTCCCTTCTTATTGTCATCAAAGTAACAATCTTAAGTATTGTTTGTTCCCTTCTTATTGTCATCAAAGTAACAATCTTAAGTATTGTTTGTTCCCTTCTTATTGTCATCAAAGTAACAATCTTAAGTATTGTTTGTTCCCTTCTTATTGTCATCAAAGTAACAATCTTAAGTATTGTTTGTTCCCTTCTTATTGTCATCAAAGTAACAATCTTAAGTATTGTTTGTTCCCTTCTTATTGTCATCAAAGTAACAATCTTAAGTATTGTTTGTTCCCTTCTTATTGTCATCAAAGTAACAATCTTAAGTATTGTTTGTTCTCTTCTTATTGTCATCAAAGTAACAATCTTAAGTATTGTTTGTTCTCTTCTTATTGTCATCAAAGTAACAATCTTAAGTATTGTTTGTTCCCTTCTTATTGTCATCAAAGTAACAATCTTAAGTATTGTTTGTTCCCTTCTTATTGTCATCAAAGTAACAATCTTAAGTATTGTTTGTTCCCTTCTTATTGTCATCAAAGTAACAATCTTAAGTATTGTTTGTTCCCTTCTTATTGTCATCAAAGTAACAATCTTAAGTATTGTTTGTTCTCTTCTTATTGTCATCAAAGTAACAATCTTAAGTATTGTTTGTTCCCTTCTTATTGTCATCAAAGTAACAATCTTAAGTATTGTTTGTTCCCTTCTTATTGTCATCAAAGTAACAATCTTAAGTATTGTTTGTTCTCTTCTTATTGTCATCAAAGTAACAATCTTAAGTATTGTTTGTTCCCTTCTTATTGTCATCAAAGTAACAATCTTAAGTATTGTTTGTTCCCTTCTTATTGTCATCAAAGTAACAATCTTAAGTATTGTTTGTTCCCTTCTTATTGTCATAATTGTAGTTTTCATGTACACATATTCAGACAGTTAAGTTTTATTAAATTATTGAAAGTGCATGCAGAGATGTCACTTCTGCAGTGTGTTTACAAGCCCTTCAAAAATGGAATTTTTGCCAACTGCATCTTTTCATCTTTTTATCTGTGACATGCTTGTTAGCGTTTCTTCCTCAAGGGAGAAAACTGATCAATGGGAAACTTGGTTGAGAGTGTCTGAGTTGTCTCCCTTGCATTGTACGCCTTTTGGTATTCGACTGAAGAAATGCAACATACACAGTAGTGATTAGACAGTATAATCGTAAGCCAGCGCAAGAAATGAAGTACTTTTTTTTCAAGAGGAAAAGAACCCCCTACCCTTATACCGTCCTTGGAAGAACTACCAAAGAAGCATAACTGGATTAAAAAAAAACTGCAACAACAAAATGTTCTTGTGAAGTGATGCAAAAAATATTTTCTTTCTGGCATTGTTAAATCAAGCACTTCTGATATATGGATGTTCCCTTCAAAAACAAATAAATTATTGCAGACTACAAACAGATTTCTCTGCTCAACATCTAACAGTGCTAAAAACACTGAACAAAGAGATGTATATAGGTATAAATGTGAGATGACTAAAAACACTGAACAAATAGATGTATATAGGTATAAATGTGAGATTACTAAACAGGGATATAATCTAAATAACACGATACTACAAACAAAATGAAAGCTTAGTAGATAATAAGATGCAAATAATATTCGTAATTTCTTCCTGATGGGAGAAACCTTATCCCTGGAATATTAACTGCTCAGCATGAAACAAACCGCATGAAAAGTACTGCATCCTCTTTTTGGCAGCACAAAATATTAACCTGTAATTATAGTGGTAATTTGGTGTGCAGTGGCAAGTTGGAAAGTACTGCATCCTCTTTTTGGCAGCACAAAATATTAACGTGTAATTATGGTGGTAATTTGGTGTGCAGTGGCAAGTTGGAAAGACGTAATGCAAGGTAGACATTTTTTCCTTTCTTCTTCTTTCCCTCTTTCGTGATTGCCAGTTATTACTTGTTCTGGTGTATACATGTGGTTGTGTGTAGACTAGTCTTGCCTTGCTCGCGCATTTTTGAAACATTGTTATTATTAATATCATTATTACTATTATTGTTTTATTTTATTTTTTTATTCATTTTATTTTTTTTATTACATGTATTTATTATTCAGAGAGAACACAGTCTGTAGTGTTTAAGGTTCTGGTCAATTTCTGTTTTGAGATAATTAAATATTGATATGTTGTGTTGTATTGTATTGTATATTGTATTGTATTGTATTGTATTGTCATTCATGTCTCACATAGGGATGCAACTCATACAGTTTGTTAAAATGAAAAAACATTAAGGCTGATGTTGTGCCATGGTTTGTGATCAATGCAGATTATTTTATTGAGGTATCACAATTTGAAAATAATCTTGGGTGATTTACCTTGATTCAAAACAAGACCTATTTTGCACATCAATATGGCAGAAATGTGTATGACCCGCAAACATATTTGTAATATTGATGCACAATTTTGCAAGGAGCACATGGATTCTTGAGATTATGCCGTCTGGTTGCAGTTCGGTGACAGCTAGTTTTTTCTGTGTTTTATATTAAGGATAAATGTTTAGGTTTTGGAGACTGCAAGTGCATACTATTGTGATAACCATAATCTGAAACCGTAAAAATTTCAACAGAAACAAAATTTTAAATAAATCATTAAAAGTCTTTTTCCTGTGGTGAACACTACAGACTGTGTTCCATCAGTTAGTGGTGGTTGTATGGTGATACGGATAGTTCGAGATTTTTGTCTGACTACACTGCTAGGAATATACCTGGAAGGGATAATTTTTATACTGACATTTTTCAATATTCTCCTTTCAAATAAACATTTGGGGGCGTCACTTTTTCACTTTTGTTTAGTCAATGATTAAAAAGATTGTAATAGATGTGCGTCTAGATGTGCGTCTGTGCATGAAGCACGAGAAACAGTTTTGTGATACCTGTTGCTTGCCTTTTTCATCTTGTCACAGGTAGAGTATTATTGTGCTATCATGAAAAATACATTCTTCTTGTGAATCCCATCATGTCAGCCATCACAGAATTGTCCAGGCTTTTTCATGTTATGAGAGCATATTTCCACTTGAATACATACACAAAATCAACATCCTTGCTGTGTAGCTGTCCAGCGTCAGATTTTTTTTATGCATTAATGAATTTCAAATTTGTAATTATTGACACTTGTGTCAGTTACGATATTAATTTAACAACAAATTTCCACTGGGAACAGAAAGTAGCCAGGCGTTTTAATGTTGGAATGTGTTCAAGTGGAAGGCTGCTCTAATTCTGGATATATCTATGATGGTGGACATGAGTGTTCACACATGAAGGCTGCTCTAATTCTGGATATATCTATGATGGTGGACATGAGTGTTCACACATGAAGGCTGCTCTAATTCTGGATATATCTATGATGGTAAACATGAGTGTTCACACATGAAGGCTGCTCTAATTCTGGATATATCTATGATGGTAAACATGAGTGTTCACACATGAAGGCTGCTCTAATTCTGGATATATCTATGATGGTTGACATGAGTGTTCACACATGAAGGCTGCTCTAATTCTGGATATATCTATGATGGTGGACATGAGTGTTCACACATGAAGGCTGCTCTAATTCTGGATATATCTATGATGGTGGACATGAGTGTTCACACATGAAGGCTGCTCTAATTCTGGATATATCTATGATGGTACATGGTGGACATGAGTGTTCACACATGAAGGCCGCTCTAATTCTGGATATATCTATGATGGTTGACATGAGTGTTCACACATGAAGGAGTGTATACTTATGTTTAAAGCAAAGAAGAGAGGATTTATGTATGTGAGATGCTATTTTGGTCATATTTTGCTGTAAAAGTAGACACAAGGCATGAAGCTTGATGTGCACTATGTATTTGTCGACTAGGCTTGTGTTAGAGTACTGCTTGAAGAGTTGTTCAGGTAATATGAGGTTGTAGTATTATTACAAGCAAGCAGCAAACTAACTTTGCTGAAAATAGTTGCTTCTGTCCTGATGGTGATTTGATTACCTGGCCAGGGATGAACTAACACACAGGGTGATTGACATTATACTCACACAGGGCTGTTTGAAGACTTTTTATCATCTTTTTTATATTGTTTATTTTTTACTTTTAATTTGTATTTTTGTACATGAAAAAGTACTTTGGGAAGGGAAACATTTAATTTTGAAGGCAGAGGTTAACTAATCTGATTGATTTGTGTTGCACAGATTTGACTAGTTTTAGGGTTAGGGTTAGGGTTAGTTGTTGAGGTCATTTGGATGAGGTTTGTTAGTGCAATTGCTGTGACAGATACAAGTGTGTGTGTGTGTGTGCATGCGTGTGTGTGTGCGTGTGTGTGTGTTGGCCATTTCTGTTGGCATGGCACTGGTAGATTTGGTTGTGTTCACACTAAAAGATGACACTGTTTGCATGGAGACTTGTCTACATTTTTCATTTTTGTGTTTTTCTGTTTAACTATTTGAACAGATTTTAAGTAGGTATTTTAGCCTGTTTCTAGATATTCCACAACTGAGATATTTCAATGTTCTATAGTTCACCTCATCACATTTGACAGGTTCACAGTAAGCCATTGCATTTGTTGGCAGTGTTTGAAAAATAATCACTTTACATTTTCCGTTATTTTGCTGTCTGTGTTTATGTGTTAATTTTAAGGGAAGATTTTGTACGCATGGCTTTCATATCAGTTGGATGGAAAAACTGCATGATTTTTCTAAGACTTTTCGTCTTTGTTAATGTCTCATGATTAGATGGAGATTGTGGATCTTTGCTGGTGCTGTTGATATATTTGATATGTGATGATGTAAATACAGTGATGTAGGATACATGTGCAAAGTACGTGGCTTTATTGCCTTGTGGGTTGATACATGTATTGACAAGTCAGTCAATTGTGTGATTGGTCATGTTGGATTAAAAAGTGGTCTGATCCATTATCCAATGGTACAATGTGCGATTGGTAATTACTATACTGTGTAAATAGGCGTTAAAATGATATAATTGGCCAAAGTACTCAGTTGATGCCATTTGTTTTAGATGTATCATATTTTGAAGATTAATTTTGATTTGTTTTGTAATTGCTCATCATTGCCGATTCAAAACACGTGATGCATGCTCCATGATCAGGTCTTGTCTTCCTGGTACTTTCTTTGGCAATTACTACACCGCTCTCTCTCATCCCCCCTGTCTCCCTCTGGTAACTGCTCTCTCTCTGTCTCTGTCCCTCCCCCCTCTGGCAACCCTATCAGTAGGTACCACTCATCCCCCTCTCCCTCTGGTAACTGCTCTCTCTCTGTCTCTGTCCCTCCCCCCTCTGGCAACCCTATCAGTAGGTACCACTCATCCCCCTCTCCCTCTGGTGACTGCTCTCTCTCTCTCTGTCCCTCCCCACTCTGGCAACCCTATCAGTAGGTACCACTCACCCCCCTCTCCCTCTGGTAACTGCTCTCTCTGTCTCTGTCCCTCCCCCCTCTGGCAACCCTATCAGTAGGTACCACTCACCCCCCTCTCCCTCTGGTAACTGCTCTCTCTCTGTCTCTGTCTCTGTCCCTCCCCACTCTGGCAACCCTATCAGTAGGTACCACTCACCCCCCTCTCCCTCTGGTAACTGCTCTCTCTCTGTCTCTGTCCCTCCCCACTCTGGCAACCCTATCAGTAGGTACCACTCACCCCCCTCTCCCTCTGGTAACTGCTCTCTCTCTCTGTCTCTGTCCCCCCCCCCCCTCTGGCAACCCTATCAGTAGGTACCACTCACCCCCCTCTCCCTCTGGTAACTGCTCTCTCTCTGTCTCTGTCCCTCCCCCCTCTGGCAACCCTATCAGTAGGTACCACTCATCCCCCTCTCCCTCTGGTGACTGCTCTCTCTCTGTCTCTGTCCCTCCCCCCTCTGGCAACCCTATCAGTAGGTACCACTCACCCCCCTCTCCCTCTGGTAACTGCTCTCTCTCTGTCTCTGTCTCTGTCCCTCCCCACTCTGGCAACCCTATCAGTAGGTACCACTCACCCCCCTCTCCCTCTGGTAACTGCTCTCTCTCTCTGTCTCTGTCCCTCCCCCCTCTGGCAACCCTATCAGTAGGTACCACTCACCCCCCTCTCCCTCTGGTAACTGCTCTCTCTCTGTCTCTGTCCCTCCCCCCTCTGGCAACCCTATCAGTAGGTACCACTCACCCCCCTCTCCCTCTGGTAACTGCTCTCTCTCTCTGTCTCTGTCTCTGTCCCTCCCCACTCTGGCAACCCTATCAGTAGGTACCACTCACCCCCCTCTCCCTCTGGTAACTGCTCTCTCTCTCTGTCTCTGTCTCTGTCCCTCCCCACTCTGGCAACCCTATCAGTAGGTACCACTCACCCCCCTCTCCCTCTGGTAACTGCTCTCTCTCTGTCTCTGTCCCTCCCCCCTCTGGCAACCCTATCAGTAGGTACCACTCACCCCCCTCTCCCTCTGGTAACTGCTCTCTCTCTCTGTCTCTGTCTCTGTCCCTCCCCACTCTGGCAACCCTATCAGTAGGTACCACTCACCCCCCTCTCCCTCTGGTTACTGCTCTCTCTGTCTCTGTCCCTCCCCCCTCTGGCAACCCTATCAGTAGGTACCACTCACCCCCCTCTCCCTCTGGTAACTGCTCTCTCTCTCTGTCTCTGTCTCTGTCCCTCCCCACTCTGGCAACCCTATCAGTAGGTACCACTCACCCCCCTCTCCCTCTGGTAACTGCTCTCTCTCTCTGTCTCTGTCTCTGTCCCTCCCCACTCTGGCAACCCTATCAGTAGGTACCACTCACCCCCCTCTCCCTCTGGTAACTGCTCTCTCTCTCTGTCTCTGTCTCTGTCCCTCCCCACTCTGGCAACCCTATCAGTAGGTACCACTCACCCCCCTCTCCCTCTGGTAACTGCTCTCTCTCTGTCTCTGTCCCTCCCCCCTCTGGCAACCCTATCAGTAGGTACCACTCACCCCCCCTCTCCCTCTGGTAACTGCTCTCTCTCTGTCTCTGTCCCTCCCCCCTCTGGCAACCCTATCAGTAGGTACCACTCACCCCCCTCTCCCTCTGGTAACTGCTCTCTCTCTGTCTCTGTCCCTCCCCCCTCTGGCAACCCTATCAGTAGGTACCACTCACCCCCCTCTCCCTCTGGTAACTGCTCTCTCTCTGTCTCTGTCCCTCCCCCCTCTGTCAACCCTATCAGTAGGTACCACTCACCCCCCCTCTCCCTCTGGTAACTGCTCTCTGTCTCTGTCCCTGTCCCTCCCCACTCTGGCAACCCTATCAGTAGGTACCACTCACCCCCCCTCTCCCTCTGGTAACTGCTCTATCTCTCTGTCTCTGTCCCTCCCCCCTCTGGCAACCCTATCAGTAGGTACCACTCACCCCCCTCTCCCTCTGGTAACTGCTCTCTCTCTGTCTCTGTCCCTCCCCACTCTGGCAACCCTATCAGTAGGTACCACTCACCCCCCTCTCCCTCTGGTAACTGCTCTCTCTCTGTCTCTGTCCCTCCCCCCTCTGTCAACCCTATCAGTAGGTACCACTCACCCCCCTCTCCCTCTGGTAACTGCTCTCTGTCTCTGTCCCTGTCCCTCCCCCTCTGGCAACCCTATCAGTAGGTACCACTCACCCCCCTCTCCCTCTGGTAACTGCTCTCTCTCTGTCTCTGTCCCTCCCCACTCTGGCAACCCTATCAGTAGGTACCACTCACCCCCCTCTCCCTCTGGTGACTGCTCTCTCTCTGTCTCTGTCTCTGTCCCTCCCCACTCTGGCAACCCTATCAGTAGGTACCACTCACCCCCCCTCTCCCTCTGGTAACTGCTCTATCTCTCTGTCTCTGTCTCTGTCCCTCCCCACTCTGGCAACCCTATCAGTAGGTACCACTCACCCCCCTCTCCCTCTGGTAACTGCTCTCTCTCTGTCTCTGTCCCTCCCCCCTCTGGCAACCCTATCAGTAGGTACCACTCACCCCCCCCTCTCCCTCTGGTAACTGCTCTCTCTCTGTCTCTGTCCCTCCCCCCTCTGGCAACCCTATCAGTAGGTACCACTCACCCCCCTCTCCCTCTGGTAACTGCTCTCTCTCTGTCTCTGTCCCTCCCCCCTCTGGCAACCCTATCAGTAGGTACCACTCACCCCCCCTCTCCCTCTGGTAACTGCTCTCTGTCTCTGTCCCTGTCCCTCCCCACTCTGGCAACCCTATCAGTAGGTACCACTCACCCCCCCTCTCCCTCTGGTAACTGCTCTCTCTCTCTGTCTCTGTCCCTCCCCACTCTGGCAACCCTATCAGTAGGTACCACTCACCCCCCTCTCCCTCTGGTAACTGCTCTCTCTCTGTCTCTGTCCCTCCCCACTCTGTCAACCCTATCAGTAGGTACCACTCACCCCCCTCTCCCTCTGGTAACTGCTCTCTCTCTGTCTCTGTCCCTCCCCACTCTGTCAACCCTATCAGTAGGTACCACTCACCCCCCTCTCCCTCTGGTAACTGCTCTCTCTCTCTGTCCCTCCCCCCTCTGTCAACCCTATCAGTAGGTACCACTCACCCCCCTCTCCCTCTGGTAACTGCTCTCTCTCTGTCTCTGTCCCTCCCCACTCTGGCAACCCTATCAGTAGGTACCACTCATCCCCCTCTCCCTCTGGTGACTGCTCTCTCTCTGTCTCTGTCTCTGTCCCTCCCCACTCTGTCAACCCTATCAGTAGGTACCACTCACCCCCCTCTCCCTCTGGTAACTGCTCTCTCTCTCTGTCTCTGTCCCCCCCCCCCCCCTCTGGCAACCCTATCAGTAGGTACCACTCACCCCCCTCTCCCTCTGGTAACTGCTCTCTCTCTGTCTCTGTCCCCCCCCCCCCCCCCCTCTGGCAACCCTATCAGTAGGTACCACTCACCCCCCTCTCCCTCTGGTAACTGCTCTCTCTCTCTCTCTCTGTCCCCCCCCCCCCTCTGGCAACCCTATCAGTAGGTACCACTCACCCCCCTCTCCCTCTGGTAACTGCTCTCTCTCTGTCTCTGTCCCTCCCCCCTCTGGCAACCCTATCAGTAGGTACCACTCACCCCCCTCTCCCTCTGGTGACTGCTCTCTCTCTGTCTCTGTCCCTCCCCCCTCTGGCAACCCTATCAGTAGGTACCACTCATCCCCCTCTCCCTCTGGTGACTGCTCTCTCTCTGTCTCTGTCCCTCCCCCCTCTGGCAACCCTATCTGTAGGTACCACTCACCCCCCTCTCCCTCTGGTAACTGCTCTCTCTCTGTCTCTGTCTCTGTCCCTCCCCACTCTGGCAACCCTATCAGTAGGTACCACTCACCCCCCTCTCCCTCTGGTAACTGCTCTCTCTCTCTGTCTCTGTCCCTCCCCCCTCTGGCAACCCTATCAGTAGGTACCACTCACCCCCCTCTCCCTCTGGTAACTGCTCTCTCTCTGTCTCTGTCCCTCCCCCCTCTGGCAACCCTATCAGTAGGTACCACTCACCCCCCTCTCCCTCTGGTAACTGCTCTCTCTCTCTGTCTCTGTCTCTGTCCCTCCCCACTCTGGCAACCCTATCAGTAGGTACCACTCACCCCCCTCTCCCTCTGGTAACTGCTCTCTCTCTCTGTCTCTGTCTCTGTCCCTCCCCACTCTGGCAACCCTATCAGTAGGTACCACTCACCCCCCTCTCCCTCTGGTAACTGCTCTCTCTCTGTCTCTGTCCCTCCCCCCTCTGGCAACCCTATCAGTAGGTACCACTCACCCCCCTCTCCCTCTGGTGACTGCTCTCTCTCTCTGTCTCTGTCTCTGTCCCTCCCCACTCTGGCAACCCTATCAGTAGGTACCACTCACCCCCCTCTCCCTCTGGTTACTGCTCTCTCTGTCTCTGTCCCTCCCCCCTCTGGCAACCCTATCAGTAGGTACCACTCACCCCCCTCTCCCTCTGGTAACTGCTCTCTCTCTCTGTCTCTGTCTCTGTCCCTCCCCACTCTGGCAACCCTATCAGTAGGTACCACTCACCCCCCTCTCCCTCTGGTGACTGCTCTCTCTCTCTGTCTCTGTCTCTGTCCCTCCCCACTCTGGCAACCCTATCAGTAGGTACCACTCACCCCCCTCTCCCTCTGGTAACTGCTCTCTCTCTCTGTCTCTGTCTCTGTCCCTCCCCACTCTGGCAACCCTATCAGTAGGTACCACTCACCCCCCTCTCCCTCTGGTAACTGCTCTCTCTCTGTCTCTGTCCCTCCCCCCTCTGGCAACCCTATCAGTAGGTACCACTCACCCCCCCTCTCCCTCTGGTAACTGCTCTCTCTCTGTCTCTGTCCCTCCCCCCTCTGGCAACCCTATCAGTAGGTACCACTCACCCCCCTCTCCCTCTGGTAACTGCTCTCTCTCTGTCTCTGTCCCTCCCCCCTCTGGCAACCCTATCAGTAGGTACCACTCACCCCCCTCTCCCTCTGGTAACTGCTCTCTCTCTGTCTCTGTCCCTCCCCCCTCTGTCAACCCTATCAGTAGGTACCACTCACCCCCCCTCTCCCTCTGGTAACTGCTCTCTGTCTCTGTCCCTGTCCCTCCCCACTCTGGCAACCCTATCAGTAGGTACCACTCACCCCCCCTCTCCCTCTGGTAACTGCTCTCTCTCTCTGTCTCTGTCCCTCCCCCCTCTGGCAACCCTATCAGTAGGTACCACTCACCCCCCTCTCCCTCTGGTAACTGCTCTCTCTCTCTGTCTCTGTCCCTCCCCACTCTGGCAACCCTATCAGTAGGTACCACTCACCCCCCTCTCCCTCTGGTAACTGCTCTCTCTCTGTCTCTGTCCCTCCCCCCTCTGTCAACCCTATCAGTAGGTACCACTCACCCCCCTCTCCCTCTGGTAACTGCTCTCTGTCTCTGTCCCTGTCCCTCCCCCCTCTGGCAACCCTATCAGTAGGTACCACTCACCCCCCTCTCCCTCTGGTAACTGCTCTCTCTCTGTCTCTGTCCCTCCCCACTCTGGCAACCCTATCAGTAGGTACCACTCACCCCCCTCTCCCTCTGGTGACTGCTCTCTCTC
>NW_027129185.1:17500-39933 GCF_037325665.1 Littorina saxatilis
CAAACCGAAAGTTTAACGTCCCAATTCCAAGGATAGATCTCTTCAAATCAAGCTTAGCCTATTCTGGTAGCGTCCTGTGGAATTCTCTCCCGGAATTTGTGAGAGTCCCAATGAGTCTCAATACTTTCAAAAAACACCTTTCACTGTATTTAATGTTAAATTACGAAAAATCACAGTGATGGAAGACTTCGTTTGGTTATATTTTCATTTGTCCAAAGCATCAGTGTTCATTATATCCACACAAAAACACTCAAATTAATAACACATTTACTCATGCATGTGTATTCAGCATTGTTTTCACTACGTTACATATACGACGCTTTATATTTGTGTATAATATGTAATGTGTAAATATTCATATGTTGTTGTTTTTCTCTACCTTTTTTTCTACGTTAATATCCGTGTAAATATGTGATTAGATTAGTCCCCTCTCTGGGCGAGGGCTGGTTGAAAAAAAGCTCGTTGTATTGCTCATGCCACAACCCTCGAAAAATAAAATTTGATTTGATTTGATTTGATTTGATCTCTCTCTCTCTCTCTCTCTCTCTCTCTCTCTCTCTCTCTCTCTCTCTCTCTCTCTCTCTCTCTCTCTCTCTCTCTCTCTCTCTCTCCCTTCTCTCTCTCTCTCCCACAAGGACAGATTGTAAGAAAAGGCGTAGCCTTAAATCTTAATCCTTGTAAAATAAAGTTCTATTCAATTCAATTCAATTCTCTCTCTCTCTCTCTCTCTCTCTCTCTCTCTCTCTCTCTCTCTCTCTCTCTCTCTCTCTCTCTCTCTCTCTCTCTCTGTGTCTGTGCGTCCCAAGGACAGATTGTAAGAAAAGGCGTAGCCTTAAATCTTAATCCTTGTTAAATAAAGTTCAATTCTCTCTCTCTCTCTTTCTCTCTGTTTGTGTGTGTGTGTGTGTGTGTGTGTGTGTGTGTGTGTGTGTGTGTGTGTGTGTGTGTGTGTGTGTGTGTGTGTGTGTGTGTGTTACACAATTACAATACAACGGTTCTTTTTACGGACGCAGTATTTTATGGTTAAGCGGTAGTAAAGATCCTACGACGCATCTTGCAACCTTTCAGCGTGCCGAAGTCTCTTTGTAGTTGATGTACATTAGCCCAAAGCTTAATCCTCTTGTTATAGCCATTCCACTCCCGCCCTTTGTTTTTCTCCGGGAAAGTTTAGTCTCACTTCAAAGATGTGTCTTTTGTTCTCGGGACTTGGTAAGCCCTTTGATCATCAGTGTATTGTGAGAGGCTTTATAAAATAGACACAAAAAGGGACATATATACACTTACAGGGCAAAAACACAGACAGGTCATATGAACAGTGAACCGAGTTGAACAACCTTGGGCAGGGTTGACGTGAACAGTGAACAGAGTTGAACAACCTTGGGCAGGGTTGACGTGAACAGTGAACAGAGTTGAACAACCTTGGGCAGGGTTGACGTGAACAGTGAACAGAGTTGAACAACCTTGGGCAGGGTTGACGTGAACAGTGAACAGAGTTGAACAACCTTGACGTGAACAGTGAACAGAGTTGAACAACCTTGGGCAGGGTTGACGTGAACAGTGAACAGAGTTGAACAACCTTGACGTGAACAGTGAACAGAGTTGAACAACCTTGGGCAGGGTTGACGTACTCCAGTTGTGTTCTCAAACAGGCGCTTATAACGTCTATTATAGGACTTCCGCCATAACATACCCTTATCATGATGATGATGATGATGATGATGATGATGATGATTATTCTCTATTCTTCTTCTTTAGACATTTCGATCAGGAAATAACTGAATTTACTTTTGTCCTAGTCTTGATGGTGAGATCAGATTTGTGGTGTTTGATGCACGAACCAATTGGATTCTGTGTAGGAAATCCACAGTCTGTGTAACATTGCAACACTCACTTGTATCGCTCTTGGACAAAGTAAAGACGCTCTCTCTGAAGAAAGTGATTACTTGACTGATGAAGTAAGCTAGCGCTCTTAATATAGACAAGAACAGAATTGACTGATGAAGTAAGCTAGCGCTCTTAATATAGACAAGAACAGAATTGACTGATGAAGTAAGCTAGCGCTCTTAATATAGACAAGAACAGAATTGACTGATGAAGTAAGCTAGCGCTCTTAATATAGACAAGAACAGAATTGACTGATGAAGTAAGCTAGCGCTCTTAATATAGACAAGAACAGAACGTGAGAGTTCCGCGGAACCAGTCTCCTAGCAACAGAGAGAATAAGACTCATCGATCACAACAAACGACTTTCATCCTCAACTAGCAACAGAGACAATAAGACTCATCGATCACAACAAACGACTTTCACCCTCAAAGCCCACATTTTATTTTTCCTTCAAGGTCTGCTGGGACGAAAATCGTGATAAGTTAATGGATTTTTATTGAGTCACTTGAGAAAAAGTGACTCTATGTAATCGGTCAGTGTTAGTCTGTCCGGCCGGCCGGCCGGCCGTCCGGCCGTCCGGCCGTCCGGCCGTCCGTAGACACCACCTTAACGTTGGACTTTTCTCGGAAACTATCAAAGCGATCGGGCTCATATTTTGTTTAGTCGTGACCTCCAATGACCTCTACACTTTAACGATGGTTTTGTTGACCTTTGACCTTTTTCAAGGTCACAGGTCAGCGTCAAAGGAAAAATTAGACATTTTATATCTTTGACAAAGTTCATCGGATGTGATTGAAACTTTGTAGGATTATTCTTTACATCAAAGTATTTACATCTGTAGCCTTTTACGAACGTTATCAGAAAAACAAGGGAGATAACTAGCCTTTTCTGTTCGGCAACACACAACTTAACGTTGGGCTTTTCTCGGAAACTATAAAAGTGACCGGGCTCAAATTTTATCTGAACGTGACTCATTGTGTTGTGAATAGCAATTTCTTCCTGTCCATCTGATGCCTCATATAATATTCAGAACTGCGAAAGTGACTCGATCGAGCGTTTGCTCTTCTTGTTTCAAAATTAGTTTGATTAGTTACTGTGACCATTTCTGATTTGGCTTAAAACATTCTGTGGAGTTTTCTTTCGCTCAGATCCTTCAGGGTCTTTTATACAAGAATCGTTGTCAGTTGATCAACATTCTTCTAAATAGGTTTGATTAGTTTCTGTATTTTTCTGTTTCTGGTTCGACTTACAATAGTGCATGGAGCTGTAATTCGTTCGCTGGTTCCCGCAGTGGGGCACTGCGGTTATGAAATTAAAGGCCCCTCCTGTTTTTGGAACCGCAGGAGCTTTCTAGTTTGCTGTTAGGTAGATTTTTGGTTCCTCTTTCCTGTCATGCTCTCTTTTTCTTCATGAATTCTTTTCTTTTTTCTGCCTTCTTGCTCATTCACCTGTATTTTTTCCAAAAATCTCTTCTCTTGCCGCTTGTCTCGCGATTCATGTATAGTTTAATCTGTTAGTGTTCTGATGTAAGTCCAGCAGTAGATAGGTTAAGCCTATTTTAACATACTGGAAACTGGTAATCTTCCAGTAGGTATTAATTTAGTTTTACTAAAGCCTGCTGGGACACAAGTAATGGGTTAGTGCATTTGTAAACAGGAATCGCTTGACAAGTGGCCCCCTTCATCCCCCCCTTCCTCGTCCTGATATGGCTCTGCGTAGTCGGCTGGACGTTAAGCAACAAATAAACAAACAAACAAATCGTTCGCTGGTCGTGTACTGTGGCCTTTTAGGGTCCGTTAGACAAGAATCGTGATGCGTTGGTTGCTTGGTTGTTTGTTGATGTTTCTTGTCTCGAACATTGTGATGAGTTAATCAGCATTCTTCTGAAGTAGTTTTGATTAGTTACTGTGACTAGTTTTTTTTTCCGTTTTTTTTTAAATGTTTTTTATTTTTTTAAATTCTTATCCTTGTGCTATACATCTCAAACACTGAAGCAGACTATTTCGATCCTTTGTTTTGCATAGCTACTGGCTTTGTCCCAATCAACATTTCCACGGGACCTTCGTGTCTGCAGGAAATTTGCTGCTCGATTTCAACGCCCTCGTTTGAATTCTCCTATACATTTGTGCCTTCCTTTTTGTCGTTGGTTTCATGGGAGGTATAACAAAATTAGCATTAAATCTGGGTTGAGAATTTCAGTCACGAGCCCAGTGAGAGTTGTTGGCCATTGTCTTGTTCTGGACAGCATGCATAATAATAATAAATCCCTTAGTGCACTGGGATGTCTCAATAACTTAAATAATAGTAATGGCAGCTTATATAGCGCGAACCACAGTAATGTTTGCTCTCCGCGCTTCACATGTTAACTATGAATAACAAAAATACTATTTAACATAACATCGAATACATAGTTAAAAAACAAAAGATTTCTGTACTCACCGATACAAGAACAGCACAAGACAGTACGAATTTTCGCTGATGTAAGCTTCATCAGGAACAAACAAACACAAAAGGCAACAAAAAGCAGACGCTTTGTTCATCTCACCACATATATACATTCTAGCAAAATAACGTAACAATAAACTTACAACAACACATTAGCCTCTTATGGACAATGCCATGCGGATAGATAAACAAGGCACAATAAATCATCTACAATCAACATTACATGACTTTGCTTTCACAACAGTTTGGCCAAGGTGCTTGTGAATGATATTGCGTGTAATTAAACTAGACATGACATGTTAATGCAAAGTTACGATTGTTCGTCAATATCAAAAGCCCCTGCTGAAGGGATTGCTTGTTTTCGTTAGTCAAAATCAACATGTTGGGATAAGCTTCAGAATTGCTCCCATAATTAGTTTCAGCAAAAATGGAGATTTCCGAATCTCATATCAGTTAAACGTTCCATTCATTAACTTAGATTTTGTTCCTTGATTCTGGTCAGCTTGATTTGTCTAGTTGACAAGGCTACCCGAGTAACTTTATATCCCTCGTGCAATATGATCACTTTTAACGCAAGAGTGCGACAAATGTTACTGCTGCCAAATGTGTCTTGTGAGCTGACAAGAAGACAGTGAGAAATGAGAAATCTGAGCGGTCCAATGTCACACACCATTGGGTCCATGCGAGAACAGGTTCGTTATTTGTAGAAGCAATACCAACAGCGAGACGGATTTATCGATGTCGCCAAACACATGCATGTTTGTTGTCGCATTAAACGTAACATGGGAATGTAATTTTCTCACAGCAGGGTAAATCCCGTCTTGATTTGTTCCATAAAAGAATGTGTGTGTGTGTGTCTCCAAAGATCTCTCTCTCTCTCTCTCTCTCTCTCTCTCTCTCTCTCTCTCTCTCTCTCTCTCTCTCTCTCTCTCTCTCTCTCTCTCCCCGTAGAAGAAGGCGGCATGATAATAAGCCAAAGCATTTAATCATGTATGCTGAACACCTTCACAATATTTTTGGAACACGTGTAGATTTGTACCTTGATGAATCGTGAGCGGGGGCGGAGACAATCACACGTAGCCGACAGATTACAAGTTCCACAAACTGACTAGGGGGGTGGTAAAGTGATATATCATCGTGACCACGTGCTCAGCGTCGTCGTTGAACGAAAGTTGCACGTGCGCGGATTTGTGACAGATGACAGCACACTGATTTTCAAGGCACACTCCTTCTCCTGAAAATAGTTCGACTCGCCATCTCAGATGTGGCCATCATTTGAAGTGGGTAAGATCATCCCTCAATTTGGTCAAATACCACCAATCTACATCATGACTGCGTGATAGGGTGAGTTGACTTTTATTTTTTTATTAAGTAATTAATTTAAAGGCCACCAGTGACTTTTACCAAATTAATTCGTGAACAAAATTGTGACTGTGCTGAGAGACCACACAGGCTGTTCAGTGTTGCTATGTACAAGCTGACCACACAGGCTGTTCAGTGTTGCTATGTACAAGCTGACCACACAGGCTGTTCAGTGTTGCTATGTACAAGCCTGGCCACACAGGCTGTTCAGTGTTGCTATGTACAAGCTGACCACACAGGCTGTTCAGTGTTGCTATGTACAAGCCTGGCCACACAGGCTGTTCAGTGTTGCTATGTACAAGCTGACCACACAGGCTGTTCAGTGTTGCTATGTACAAGCTGACCACACAGGCTGTTCAGTGTTGCTATGTACAAGCTGACCACACAGGCTGTTCAGTGTTGCTATGTACAAGCCTGGCCACACAGGCTGTTCAGTGTTGCTATGTACAAGCCTGGCCACACAGGCTGTTCAGTGTTGCTATGTACAAGCCTGGCCACACAGGCTGTTCAGTGTTGCTATGCACAAGCTGACCACACAGGCTGTTCAGTGTTGCTATGCACAAGCTGACCACACAGGCTGTTCAGTGTTGCTATGCACAAGCTGACCACACAGGCTGTTCAGTGTTGCTATGCACAAGCTGACCACACAGGCTGTTCAGTGTTGCTATGTACAAGCCTGGCCACACAGGCTGTTCAGTGTTGCTATGTACAAGCCTGGCCACACAGGCTGTTCAGTGTTGCTATGCACAAGCTGACCACACAGGCTGTTCAGTGTTGCTATGCACAAGCTGACCACACAGGCTGTTCAGTGTTGCTATGCACAAGCTGACCACACAGGCTGTTCAGTGTTGCTATGCACAAGCTGACCACACAGGCTGTTCAGTGTTGCTATGTACAAGCCTGGCCACACAGGCTGTTCAGTGTTGCTATGTACAAGCCTGACCACACAGGCTGTTCAGTGTTGCTATGTACAAGCTGACCACACAGGCTGTTCAGTGTTGCTATGCACAAGCCTGACCACACAGGCTGTTCAGTGTTGCTATGTACAAGCTGACCAAACAGGCTGTTCAGTGTTGCTATGTACAGGCTGGCCACACAGGCTGTCCAGTGTTGCTATGTACAAGCCTGACCACACAGGCTGTCCAGTGTTGCTATGTACAAGCCTGACCACACAGGCTGTTCAGTGTTGCTATGCACAAGCCTGACCACACAGGCTGTTCAGTGTTGCTATGTACAAGCCTGGCCACACAGGCTGTTCAGTGTTGCTATGTACAAGCCTGGCCACACAGGCTGTTCAGTGTTGCTATGTACAAGCCTGGCCACACAGGCTGTTCAGTGTTGCTATGTACAAGCCTGGCCACACAGGCTGTTCAGTGTTGCTATGTACAAGCTGACCACACAGGCTGTTCAGTGTTGCTATGCACAAGCCTGACCACACAGGCTGTTCAGTGTTGCTATGTACAAGCTGGCCACACAGGCTGTTCAGTGTTGCTATGTACAAGCTGACCACACAGGCTGTTCAGTGTTGCTATGCACAAGCCTGACCACACAGGCTGTTCAGTGTTGCTATGTACAAGCTGACCACACAGGCTGTTCAGTGTTGCTATGTACAAGCTGACCACACAGGCTGTTCAGTGTTGCTATGTACAAGCTGGCCACACAGGCTGTTCAGTGTTGCTATGCACAAGCTGACCACACAGGCTGTCCAGTGTTGCTATGTACAAGCCTGACCACACAGGCTGTTCAGTGTTGCTATGCACAAGCCTGACCACACAGGCTGTTCAGTGTTGCTATGCACAAGCCTGACCACACAGGCTGTTCAGTGTTGCTATGTACAAGCCTGGCCACACAGGCTGTTCAGTGTTGCTATGTACAAGCCTGGCCACACAGGCTGTTCAGTGTTGCTATGTACAAGCCTGGCCACACAGGCTGTTCAGTGTTGCTATGTACAAGCCTGGCCACACAGGCTGTTCAGTGTTGCTATGTACAAGCTGACCACACAGGCTGTTCAGTGTTGCTATGCACAAGCCTGACCACACAGGCTGTTCAGTGTTGCTATGTACAAGCTGGCCACACAGGCTGTTCAGTGTTGCTATGTACAAGCTGACCACACAGGCTGTTCAGTGTTGCTATGCACAAGCCTGACCACACAGGCTGTTCAGTGTTGCTATGTACAAGCTGACCACACAGGCTGTTCAGTGTTGCTATGTACAAGCTGACCACACAGGCTGTCCAGTGTTGCTATGTACAAGCCTGGCCACACAGGCTGTTCAGTGTTGCTATGTACAAGCTGACCACACAGGCTGTTCAGTGTTGCTATGCACAAGCCTGACCACACAGGCTGTTCAGTGTTGCTATGCACAAGCCTGACCACACAGGCTGTTCAGTGTTGCTATGTACAAGCTGACCACACAGGCTGTTCAGTGTTGCTATGTACAAGCCTGACCACACAGGCTGTTCAGTGTTGCTATGTACAAGCCTGACCACACAGGCTGTTCAGTGTTGCTATGTACAAGCTGACCACACAGGCTGTCCAGTGTTGCTATGTACAAGCCTGGCCACACAGGCTGTTCAGTGTTGCTATGTACAAGCTGACCACACAGGCTGTTCAGTGTTGCTATGCACAAGCCTGACCACACAGGCTGTCCAGTGTTGCTATGTACAAGCCTGACCACACAGGCTGTTCAGTGTTGCTATGTACAAGCTGACCACACAGGCTGTTCAGTGTTGCTATGCACAAGCTGACCACACAGGCTGTCCAGTGTTGCTATGTACAAGCTGACCACACAGGCTGTTCAGTGTTGCTATGTACAAGCTGACCACACAGGCTGTTCAGTGTTGCTATGTACAAGCTGACCACACAGGCTGTTCAGTGTTGCTATGTACAAGCTGACCACACAGGCTGTTCAGTGTTGCTATGTACAAGCTGACCACACAGGCTGTTCAGTGTTGCTATGTACAAGCTGACCACACAGGCTGTTCAGTGTTGCTATGTACAAGCTGACCACACAGGCTGTTCAGTGTTGCTATGTACAAGCTGACCACACAGGCTGTTCAGTGTTGCTATGTACAAGCTGACCACACAGGCTGTTCAGTGTTGCTATGTACAAGCTGACCACACAGGCTGTTCAGTGTTGCTATGTACAAGCTGACCACACAGGCTGTTCAGTGTTGCTATGTACAAGCTGACCACACAGGCTGTTCAGTGTTGCTATGCACAAGCCTTCCTCCCGCGTGGGCTTTGAGCGTGACATTCCGAGTGAAAGCAGTCGCAAAACCGACACTTCTATATTCAACGTCATCCGCTGAAGACTTTGTGTGTGCCTTCCTTCTTGTTTCAGGGAATTCTGGACTGAAAAGTGCCGTTCTTCCCGTGTAAACGTGTGTGCACATTACCCCAAATCTCAGTGTCCGGGCTTCCCGTGTAAACGTGTGTGCACATTACCCCAAATCTCAGTGTCCGGGCTTTTTACATGGAATAAGCACATCCTTACATTAGATATCGCGTCAACATTACACTGCTTGGCTTGTTTCTGTGTCGAGTGTTACTTAAAAAAAAAGAAGTTATTTTGCTGAATGAATTTCATAAATGACACATATATAGGCCTATGCCAATCCACGTAAGTCAGCAAAGACAACAAACATGATACACTGCACAGGAAACAGCCAGGCTGTTCATTTTCAGTGACTGACGTCAAGTTGATCCACGGGAAGCATGTTTTTGTGTGGTGGCGGACGTGACCGTACGGGGGAAGGACTGTAAGTTTAAGTCCAGAATTCCTTGAGGGTTGCGGGGACATGTTTAGTAAATGAAATTGAAAATAGAAACGTCACTTCATGGGCGAGTTTTCTCTCAGCATGTCACACGCAATGCCTCCAGCAGTGCTACTTTCAACACACGAACAACACGTGGAGTTGGTATGGGCGTAGCGTGTGGGCTTTTGTCTCATGCAAGTCAGTTTTACTTTCATCGGTCATAGCGGAATTAAAACAAGAAACATAAATAAAAACAATAACGACACACGACAATGCTAAGGGCATCGAACGCAATGTAAATCTACGGACGATCTTTGATATCCATTGATTTTAGAAACAGTCCGGACAGACAGACAGACAGCCAGACAGACAGACAGACAGCCGGCAGCGATGGAAAACGGTTGATGGAGACTCGATTCACGTGCAAGGACTCCCACTAAAACAATCACGCCGATTGACAGCAGCGAAAATACGGCTTTGTTTTACTCATCAACATTACGTACGAGTTTATTTCGGGATCGCTTCGCGTGGTCGTAAACTGCCGGATGAATAGGGAAGCTGGTCGTTTTTGATCGGTGGGGATTTTGGGGTCGTATTACGATATATCTGTGTGCGTATTCTGGTTTAGCCTGTCACTGTCCTGTGTGACGCAATAGAAACTATAAATATAAGAACACGCGCAGCCGGTTTGTTGTGATCGACTTACTTCAGGCGGCGGTTTCTTTGGAGTCAAAAAGTAGGGCAGACCTTTTGCAGGTTACTTTTTTTTTTAATATAATTTTTTGTTATCTCTTTCTGTCTTTGTGTATGTTTCTCTCTGTCTCCCCCACTCCTCTTATCCACCCCCCCCCCCCCCCCCCCCCCCAAGGACAGATTGTAAGAGAAGGCGTAGCCTTAAATCTTAATCCTTGTTAAATAAAGTTCAATTCAATTCAATTCAACTCTCTCTCTCTCTCTCTCTCTCTCTCTCTCTCTCTCTCTCTCTCTCTCTCTCTCTCTTTGCTTTCAACAATTTGTTTGCCCCGTCCCACCCCCACGTGATCAGTCGCTCGTTTCCATGAAGTGAGTGCTTGGCTAAAGATGAAGTAGATTTGTTGGTGCAATTAGGTTACACAAACGAGGCATACCCTGGTCCCTAAATTGTGTGAGATTTGGAGCTTCTGTGTGAAGTTAACGGATTGTTTTGAGTCGGCAATCTAGTGATGGTAATGCAGTGTTGTTGCCAGCCTGAGAAGACAATAGGTCATTTGAACCTCCCTAAAAAACAAACAATAATAATAATAATAATAACTAGTACTGGACATTTTTAAGTGCCTAACCTATGGCTCTAGGCCCTTTACAAAAGAACATATATATATATATGTTACAGTTAAACTGTGAAACCAGGGAATACGTGTATTAACTAAACTATTTTAGGTAATACATGAATTAACTGGTTTTTTCCGTCAGTTAATTCATGTATTACCTAGTTAATACACGTATTCCCTGGTTTCACAGATTAACTGTAACATATATACAGAATAGAACAATTAAAAGTACAACCTACATAAAACAAATTAATCATACAGACACAAATCACCGCATGTACTGTTCACACAATAATCATATATGCAATACACACTATATATATATATACAAACATACACAGCTAACGCTCTCAACAATCATAACAACTTTATGGGAGAGGAGTATGTGCAGAAATGGAATGAAGAAGATATCAGGCCAGGTTGGTGTAATATTCTGTGAAAAAGAAAGTTTTCAACTGTTGTTTAAAAGAGCTGAGAGAGGTGCAGTGTCTGACAGAGAAGGGAAGAGATCGAGTTCCAGAGTGGTGGTGCAGCACAACAGAAGCTTCTTGCTCCGTGCTGCTTCCTGTTGAAGCGCTCAACTTTCAGTAGCCTGGTGTCGGCGGATAACAATAGGTCCAAATGTCCTGGCTTTAAAAAAACAATAGGTCCAATTTGTACCGCCATACCTTTGATACATGCAATGCAAAATAACTTACAGTCCGGAGTTAAATCTATCTTTTTACGCAAAAATAACAATAAAGCCATTGAACAATGATAACACTTTATTATCTGATTCTCACAGAAATTGTATGGTGCTCATTTGCTTCCTAGTTTTAATTGTTCATAAACTTTGCGAGGAGAAAGAGCCTGACATTCCTGGCCTACACTTTCCAATACAGTGCCCGGTGTGCGAATGTAGGGATCCTGCCTGATCTTCGCATTACAATGCCGTAGTATTATATTGATGAACTTTCCGCTGTTTTCGATAAATAGATACACCGGCTGGATCGGGTATTTCCGTAAACGCAGCCTCGTGTGTCAATGACGACAAACACTGACTCGGCACCGAGTGCATTTTCACTCGTAGCGAACATGAGCATTTCGATCGGGGTTAAGTTTTTTGACTTTGCAACTCCCATTCCAATCATTGCAGACCTTGTCCGCCTTGTACGAATATTTATCCTACATACGTGAGAGAGACACTCGTGAGATAACAATCGTTCAAATCACACGTGTGTATATCATGTAAATGAGGTCATGTCAAGCAAGTCTGGCAGGGACCTGTTTTTCCACTGCTGATGATGCCAAAGTCACCGAGACCAAAACGTCATTATAGAAGAAAAAAATTGCGCTCGCTAATTACCCTCGATGAATTTTGTAAATGGGATTCCCACATAAAAAGTCTCATTGCTAAATGTAGAAAGTCAATTGCGTGTTTTGGTTTTGTGCTTGTGATTTTCAACATCAATCAAAAGTGCATCTTCAAAATACAATGGTGGAAGTAACACATTTTTTGGCCTACAAATGTCCAACAATTCTGTCTTTTGACAATTAAAAGTGACTTTCCATTTTAAAGCCCATGCGCACATTTTATCCGAATCAGAATTCTGCATGGTTCAAGTCAATCATCCATATTATGTTTGGAAGAGAGCAAAACAGTTGTGTCGCGCTGTTGTATAAATGTTATAAGCTTTGTTTTACTTTGTGACGCGAAGCAAGTAGCTAGCTGCCAGTAACAACTGTAACAACCCTTGACAATCCAGTTTCCTACTACTACTTTACACAGATAAGAGTCGTACCCGAAGTAAATCAGTCATCATGTTTATCAGTTATCATTTTTGGAAGAGAGCAATTCAATTATGTCGCTCTGTCGTAAAAAAAAGAAAACCGTTTTGCTTTGCCATAAATGACACAAAGCATTGCCAATGGAAAATGGCGCGAAACACGTGGAACGAAAAGAACGTTCGGCTCTCCCGCTTCCTGATAAGATAGTACAGATAGAGTCGTTAACTGGAAACAGTATAGGGTCTTTTGACTTGAGTGAATCATCCATCATAGCTTGGAAGAGAGCAGTATAGTTGTGTCGCTCTCTCCTATAAATGATAGACGCCAGGGGGCTTATTTGTTTTTTGCTGTGTGTATATCATCCTGGTTCTTGGTGGGTTGACGTCAACATGTTGTTTTATGATGGGAGCGACCTACTGACACACTTCTTTCTGTTTTAGGTAACGCACTAAATGAATGACTAGATAAATATTAGAAGAGGAAGCAAGGAGAGTTTGACGGGCTATTAGAAGAGGAAGCAAGGAGAGTGTGACGGGCTATTAGAAGAGGAAGCAAGGAGAGTGTGACGGGCTATTAGGAGAGGAAGCAAGGAGAGTGTGACGGGCTATTAGAAGAGGAAGCAAGGAGAGTGTGACGGGTTATTAGAAGAGGAAGCAAGGAGAGTGTGACGGGCTATTAGAAGAGGAAGCAAGGAGAGTTTGACGGGCTATTAGAAGAGGAAGCAAGGAGAGTGTGACGGGCTATTAGAAGAGGAAGCAAGGAGAGTGTGACGGGCTATTAGAAGAGGAAGCAAAGAGAGTGTGACGGGCTATTAGGAGAGGAAGCAAGGAGAGTGTGACGGGCTATTAGAAGAGGAAGCAAGGAGAGTGTGACGGGCTATTAGAAGAAGAAGCAAGGAGAGTGTGACGGGCTATAAGAAGAGGAAGCAAGGAGAGTGTGACGGGCTATTAGAAGAGGAAGCAAGGAGAGTGTGACGGGCTATTAGAAGAGGAAGCAAGGAGAGTTTGACGGGCTATTAGAAGAGGAAGCAAGGAGAGTGTGACGGGCTATTAGAAGAGGAAGCAAGGAGAGTGTGACGGGTTATTTGAAGATGAAGCAAGGAGAGTGTGACGGGCTATTAGAAGATGAAGCAAGGAGAGTGTGACGGGCTATTAGAAGAGGAAGCAAGGAGAGTGTGACGGGCTATTAGAAGAGGAAGCAAGGAGAGTGTGACGGGCTATAAGAAGAGGAAGCAAGGAAGAGTGTGACGGGCTATTAGAAGAGGAAGCAAGGAGAGTGTTACGGGCTATTAGAAGATGAAGCAAGGAGAGTGTGACGGGCTATTAGAAGAGGAAGCAAGGAGAGTGTGACGGGCTATTAGAAGAGGAAGCAAGGAGAGTGTGACGGGCTATTAGATGAGGAAGCAAGGAGAGTGTGACGGGCTATTAGAAGAGGAAGCAAGGAGAGTGTGACGGGCTATTAGAAGAGGAAGCAAGGAGAGTGTGACGGGCTATTAGAAGAGGAAGCAAGGAGAGTGTGACGGGCTATTAGAAGAGGAAGCAAGGAGAGTGTGACGGGCTATTAGATGAGGAAGCAAGGAGAGTGTGACGGGCTATAAGAAGAGGAAGCAAGGAGAGTGTGACGGGCTATTAGAAGAGGAAGCAAGGAGAGTGTGACGGGCTATTAGAAGAGGAAGCAAGGAGAGTGTGACGGGCTATTAGAAGAGGAAGCAAGGAGAGTGTGACGGGCTATTAGAAGAGGAAGCAAGGAGAGTGTGACGGGCTATTAGAAGATGAAGCAAGGAGAGTGTGACGGGCTATTAGAAGAGGAAGCAAGGAGAGTGTGACGGGCTATTAGAAGAGGAAGCAAGGAGAGTGTGACGGGCTATTAGAAGAGGAAGCAAGGAGAGTGTGACGGGCTATTAGAAGAGGAAGCAAGGAGAGTGTGACGGGCTATTAGAAGAGGAAGCAAGGAGAGTGTGACGGGCTATTAGAAGAGGAAGCAAGGAGAGTGTGACGGGCTATTAGAAGAGGAAGCAAGGAGAGTGTGACGGGCTATTAGAAGAGGAAGCAAGGAGAGTTTGACGGGTTGAAGATACCGTCCTTCCCGCGTGCACGATCATGTTCACTTCCACGGTTCTGGTCAGGCTTTGACCTGCAATGACACCAGCTTTCCACTTGAACACATACCAAACTTAAAGTCACAGCATGGCTGCTTGCTGTGTACAGTTGGATTTGTTTTTCTGCTGCGCGAATTTCGTAAGTGACACGTACCTTATGTCTGTGTGACACGTACCTTAACAACTTTTATTCTTAAACACTATGCAAAAGTTGATTGGATTTTTTAAAAATAATTTAAAACGTCCTCTCCTGTTCACCCGGACAGACTATACCTTATCTCTGTCACCCGGACAGACTATACCTTATCTCTGTCACCCGGACACACTATACCTTATCTCTGTCACCCGGACAGACTATACCTTATCTCTGTCACCCGGACAGACTATACCTTATCTCTGTCACCCGGACAGACTATACCTTATCTCTGTCACCCGGACAGACTATACCTTATCTCTGTCACCCGGACAGACTATACCTTATCTCTGTCACCCGGACAGACTATACCTTATCTCTGTCACCCGGACAGACTATACCTTATCTCTGTCACCCGGACAGACTATACCTTATCTCTGTCACCCGGACAGACTATACCTTATCTCTGTCACCCGGACAGACTATACCTTATCTCTGTCACCCGGACAGACTATACCTTATCTCTGTCACCCGGACACACTATACCTTATCTCTGTCACCCGGACAGACTATACCTTATCTCTGTCACCCGGACAGACTATACCTTATCTCTGTCACCCGGACAGACTATACCTTATCTCTGTCACCCGGACAGACTATACCTTATCTCTGTCACCCGGACAGACTATACCTTATCTCTGTCACCCGGACAGACTATACCTTATCTCTGTCACCCGGACACACTATACCTTATCTCTGTCACCCGGACAGACTATACCTTATCTCTGTCTGCAAAATTGGCTTTACAAATAAATGCTGCTGTGTACAGGCAGCAACACGCCTGTAGAGTTTAGATACAAGGTACAGCCAGACCCGTACACCATGAAAAACACGGACACATTTGTGATGGTATGTATGCATGATGGAATACACGAGCATGACGAAATGTAAATACGGCCTCTTTATCATCCGGGACATACCCCCGAACAAGCTCACTAAATGACAAAACCGCATACTTCTAAGCACAGCAAAGGAGCACAGAAGACAGAGCGTATGAGTGTGCTCTTAAAACAATCTAAAGTTGGAATTGGCGGACAAGTGGTTTTTTTTAAATTCGTGAATGAGATTGAGATTTTTAACAAGATTTAAAGTGCCGACTGCAAATAATCTGAGTTGTAACAAACCTTTACAGTGATCCGACTTTATTGTAAACAAGTTTTTAGAGTAGGCCGAGAACGTAAAACAGAGAGTAGGATCGATGCTCTTCCGTGTCACATGACCCCCTGGGTTTTCGAGACAAGCAACAAGAACAACAAAACAAACCAAGCAACCTCTCTATCAGAAAATATCAGTGCTTTCGGTTTTTGTTGACGAAACCATGCGCATGTGACACGACCATATGTATACTGGCTCTGTCGGTTTTAGCTTGACGATGTCTGTTAATTATTTGAAGCGGCAGCGATCGAAATTCAATACTATACGCAAGAGTAAAAGGTCAACTGGAAACGTTTTGTTCTTGTCCTTTCGGTTGATTTAAATGATTTTGGCATCGGAAATCGGCCTTTGTCACAAAGAAAGAAAAAGGAAAATACTGGGTAATACATTCTACATCGTGTGAAAAGTACCGCTGTTTGCGTAAATAAGGTATTTTGGGGACTTTCCTTCATTTTTAGCGTTATAAGTATAGCGTATATATGTATATATTATATGGGTCCGAACAGCCCCGTGTGCATTCATGCGCACGATAAAGATCTCAAGGTCACAGCAAAAGTCTGGAAAGCACGAATACATGCATGCAAGAGAAACACTATAAAAGATATACCCAATACCCAAATCACCCAATACCATGTCCCTTCACTTTTTGTGTGGGCTGCCTTTTTGTAAACACACACACACACACCAAATCAATCCCTGTTCCAGACATCATGTATAAAATGCATAGACCGTCATCCTAGAGAAAAGTCGAGTCTTTAGCCTTTGGTGCTTTACTCGTTTAGTGTGTGCTAATAACCTCAAACATATTTACATCCACTTTGGAAACTTGTGAGTTATTTGTTCAAGTAGGCCAAGCTAGACATGATGGGAACTGTGAACGATCTGACATCATGAGGTTGATGTTTGATGTCCTATTAGTATTAAGCGCGTGCGTCAGACGGTGTTTTCTCTTTTTACATGTAGTCAAGTTTTGACTTAATGTTTTAACATAGAGGGGGGAATCGAGACGAGGGTCGTGGTGTGTGTGTGTGTGTGTGTGTGTGTGTGTGTGTGTGTGTGTGTGTGTGTAGAGCGATTCAGAGTAAACTACTGGACCGATCTTTATGAAATTTTACATGAGAGATCCTGGGTATAATATCCCCAGCCTTTTTTTTTCTTTTTTTCGATAAATGTCTTTGATGACGTCATATCCGGCTTTTTGTAAAAGTTGAGGCGACACACACCCTCATTTTTCAATCAAATTGATTGAAATTTTTGTAAAGCAATCTTCGACGAAGGCCGGACTTAGGTATTGCATTTCAGCTTGGTGGCTTAAAAATTAATTGATGACTTTAGTCATTAAAATCTGAAAATTGTAATTTTTTTTATATAAAACTATCCAAATTTACGTTAATCTTATTCTTCATCATTTTCTGATTTCAAAAACATATAAATATGTAATATTCGGATTAAGAACAAGCTCTGAAAATTAAAAATATAAAAAATATGATCAAACTTAAATTTCCGAAATCGATTTAAAAACAATTTCATCTTATTCCTTGTCGGTTCCTGATTCCAAAAACATATAGATATGATATGTTTGGATTAAAAACACGCTCAGAAAGTTAAAACGAAGAGAGGTACAGAAAAGCATGCTATGCAGCACAGCGAAACCACTACCGCGCTAAACAGGCTCGTCAGTTTCACTGCGATTTGCACGAGCGGCGGACTACGGTCATTGTGAAAAAAATGCAGTGCGTTCAGTTTCATTCTGTGAGTTCCACAGCTTGACTAAATGTAGTAATTTCGCCTTACGCGACTTGTTTTTCTTATCACGAAAGAGGGCGTTGGATCATAAATGGCATCATTTTACCTCGGGCAATAGTGAGCGTGGACTAGTGAATTGATTTATCATCAACACTATGCGAGAGAAAATGGGAAAAGAGAGAGCAAGACTTTAAGGCGTGTCCCTTGTCGCGTACATCAGGATGCAAGCATTCACTGAGTTGTCCAAGCCCCGTACATCAGGATGCAAGCATTCACTGAGTTGTCCAAGCCCCGTACATCAGGATGCAAGCATTCACTGAGTTGTCCAAGCCCCGTACATCAGGATGCAAGCATTCACTGAGTTGTCCAAGCCCCGTACATCAGGATGCAAGCATTCACTGAGTTGTCCAAGCCCCGTACATCAGGATGCAAGCATTCACTGAGTTGTCCAAGCCCCGTACATCAGGATGCAAGCATTCACTGAGTTGTCCAAGCCCCGTACATCAGGATGCAAGCATTCAGTGAGTTGTCCGCCCCGTACATCAGGATGCAAGCATTCACTGAGTTGTCCGCCCCGTACATCAGGATGCAAGCATTCACTGAGTTGTCCAAGCCCCGTACATCAGGATGCAAGCATTCACTGAGTTGTCCAAGCCCCGTACATCAGGATGCAAGCATTCACTGAGTTGTCCGCCCCGTACATCAGGATGCAAGCATTCACTGAGTTGTCCAAGCCCCGTACATCAGGATGCAAGCATTCAGTGAGTTGTCCAAGCCCCGTACATCAGGATGCAAGCATTCACTGAGTTGTCCAAGCCCCGTACATCAGGATGCAAGCATTCACTGAGTTGTCCAAGCCCCGTACATCAGGATGCAAGCATTCACTGAGTTGTCCAAGCCCCGTACATCAGGATGCAAGCATTCACTGAGTTGTCCAAGCCCCGTACATGGGCTAAGAGCATTCTTCAAGCTGACCACATCAACTTTCAACGACCTGGTCACTTTCTCTTCTGTTCATCAATTTTCCATTTTGGTTTGAACCATCCTTTCTTCCATTTTCAAATTCTGTCTTTGCCGTCCTTTCTTCCATTTTAAAATTTAGTTCGAGCCGTCTTTTTGTCTATGTTCAAATGAAGTTTGAACCGTCCTTTCTCCCATATTCAAATTAAGTTTAAACCTTCTTTCCTTCCATTTTCAAATTTAGTTTGTACCGTCCCGTCTCCAGTATTCAAATTTAGCTTGAGCCGTCCTTTCTTCCATTTTCAAAACTAGTTTGAAACGTTCTTTCTTTCGTATTCAAATTCTTCCATACTCAAATTTAGTTTGATACGACCTTTCTTCCATATTCAAATTTAGTTTCATCCGTCCTTTCTTCCATATAAAATACAGTTTAAAGAGTTAATGTTGTATGTGGGCTAAATCTAAATCATTTTAACAAAGGTGTCCATTGCCAAGCGAAAGAAATCTTTTCAGATCGCTGTTGAGCCTCCTAGCACAGTATCCTTTAGCAGACTGACTGACCTTAATTCGCAACGGTGTTGGTTACATGAATCCGAGTTACTAAGTTGTGTACAGTTACAAGCATTAAAAGTATCAGACTACGTCTAGTGTGTCAGCCTTATAAAGACAGGAAGAAATAGTGTACAGAGTCTTCCAGCCTACCCTCATTGCCACGAAATTAGAGATGCGTGTGGGTATTTTTAACATTTCCTGATAAAGACATGAAGTTATGCTATATCTTTATAGTCTGTCATAATAATTACAAAGTGAAGTGCATCGGGGAATGTTGAGGACATCCTCTAAATGAAGACTGATTGATTTGATTAATCACGAGAGAGAGAGAGAGAGAGAGAGAGAGAGAGAGAGAGAGAGAGAGAGAGAGAGAGAGCGAGCGAGCGAGCGAGCATGGATTGTTGATGCACAATTCGCCCACAACTGTAATAGGCGTGTCACTAAGTGTCACTCTGAGAACAAGACTTCAAACAGTGATCTACTTCTTTCCTAGAAGAGCGTAAGAAAAGGGGGTGTGATAAAAGAGAGAGAGAAAGAGCTAGAGAGGGAGGAGTCTAAAACATAATTTTCAAATTAGCCCATCTAAGGAAATGTTTTTTTCTCGCTTTCCTTTTTGTGTGCAATTTTCACGTGCAAAGTGACATCGCACGTACGACTCGGAGATTGTTCGGGCGGCGCTGACAGGTTTTCCTGCCTGGAAGACAACTAGCGAGTGTCAAAAGTGTAGAGGATTCCAACACACCTCCGTGCCACCTGAAAGTGAGAGTTGCCAGGCGCCAGGCGAATTAGTGTAATGCGATTAGCGTTTGCAGTCAACGTGTTAGCCCAGCTGCTTCTGTCGTTCTTGAGATTGGAACATTTGTTTTCTTGTTATGTTATGGGGGGACAAGTGATGTAGGTGTCCGTCAGGGGAAGGAGATGGAGGGGCAAGAGAAAGAAACTATGTAACATCGCCGGGTGAGGTCAAGGGTACGCCGTCAGCAAACAAACACACACGCAGCATGGAACAATAACAGTGATATAAATTACCACAGAGAGCTTGAGAGAGAGAGAGCGAGAGAGAGAGAGAGAGAGAGAGAGAGAGAGAGAGAGAGAGAGAGAGAGAGAGAGAGAACTCAGAACTCAGAAATTTTATTGTAAACCACACTGTTGTGTTTGTACAAGGGGGGAGTAGAGTTTCCATTCAATGTATACTCTCTCACAAACAAGTAAGAACAAGTGCATAATACAGTGCTAAGGGTTGGAACATAGCGATCGAAAATCATTTACACACATTCATTTTAGCCTAGCAGTTGCTGTCGATGCCTGAATGCATAAAATGTATACCGGGAGAGTGCCCACAACCTACTTTTGTTTTGTGTTAGTAGTATCTGCATTGACGAGTTTTCTAGTTGACCGATTTCAAAGACATTTCCCAGGTAAGTTTCTCTTATATCAGAGTATACTGGACACTTAAAAAGAAAGTGGTGCTCGTTTTCGTGAGGGTATCTGCAAAGTGGGCAAACATGGGAACCGTTTGCAGAATATCTCTGTTTGTTGCACATCAAGGGTGAAACCCCAAGTCTGAGTTTTGTGAACACTTTTTGAATATATGGATTGTCTATTTGGTCAAGGTACTTTTCTCTTCCAAAGTCAGGTTTAAACAATTTGTATGTGTCATACCTCTCACTGTCTTCTAGCTTACTATGCCAGTTCTGGGTAAAGCAGTCTTTTAGGCGTTGTTGAAAAGCCTTGATAAAGTGTTTTTCGTTGCCGACATAGCCGTACGTCCACACATGTCCAAACCCATTTTCACATAGGAGGTTTCTGACCCTAGCGGACCAATTGTCTGTTCCTCTGTCTGCCATGTTCCTCATCATCACATGGGCCATTTTTACATATCTTGTGTTGGGGAGGCGATTTAGCCGCAACCAATATTTAACGCATCTGGTAGCAGCGAGGACTGATAGGGGAAATCTACCGAGTTCTCCGTATACCATGCAGTTGGGACTTTGGGGGGAAACACCTATTATCCGTTTGCATGCGAACATGTGTACCTTTTCAATGTTAGAGCAATCAAAACAACCCCACATTTCTGAACCGTATAGCAATATGGGGGTAATCTGTGTATCAAAGAGTGTGAAAAAAAGGTTTAGATCATAACATCCAATATTCCACAAAACTCTAAAAATGTCGATAACACCACGCTTAGCTCGTACAATAGAGTCTTCAAAGCATCGTTGGATGGAAACTTTGGTGGTCAAGGTTAAGCCGAGATATTTATACGAGTTGGTAACGTACATGTTGTCGTGACCAAATGTCCAGGCTTCGTTTTTCCCCAAGTATCCACCGTTGCGAAATACCAACACTTTTGTTTTTTCTTTGTTTACCTTTAAACCTAATCTGTTGGCAACTTCATGCAATATATTTAACTGGTTTTGTAGTCCCACCGGTGTCACTGAAAGCAATGCTATGTCGTCAGCAAACATCATGATAAATAGTTTAATTTCACCCGGAAGAAGTTGAATTCCATGCCTCCCTTTTAGAATCATTTCAGACGCAAGTTCGTTAATCAAAAAAGAGAACAGGATTGGGCTTGCCAAGCATCCTTGTTTGAGACCTTGCATACACTCAAAAAAGGCCGTGTAGTCAGAGTTACACCGAACACAAGATAATACGTTTGAGTACATTGCTCTGAGTGTTTGAAGCATTTTGCCCCCAATGCCGATCTTGAGCAGTACATTCCATAGTACATCTCTTTTGACGGTGTCGAACGCCTTTTGGAAGTCCACAAAGGCCACATACAGTTTCTTGTGTTGTTTAAGTTGCTTGCTTACAGCTGCATATAACGTGAAAATATGGTCCACTGTCGTATACCCTTTTCTGAACCCAGCTTGGGACTCAGACATGACATTGTTCATTTCAGCCCACTTAGTCAATCTATTGTTAATGATGGCAGTATACAGTTTACTGACACAGCTTAGCAGCGACACGCCCCTGTAATTGTCAGGGTTCTCATCGTTGCCTTTTTTGAAGATTGGGTGAATAATGGCGTTTGGCCCACTCAGCTGGGTATGTTCCTGTGTGGAACAGTTTGTTAAAAAGCTCTACCAGGTAAGTAGTAACATCATCACCTGCGATGCGAAGCAACTCGTTTGGGATTTCATCTATACCTGTTGCTTTGCCTTTTTTCAGCCCTCTAATGGCTTCTCTTACGAGAGAGAGAGA
>NW_027129186.1:0-1000 GCF_037325665.1 Littorina saxatilis
TGTGTGTGTGTGTGTGTGTGTGTGTGTGTGTAGTGCGATTCAGACTAAACTACAGGACCGATCTTTATGAAATTTGACATGAGAGTTCCTGGGTATGATATCCTCGGACATTTTTTTTTTCGATAAATACCTTTGATGACGTCATATCCGGCTTTTTGTAAAAGTTGAGGCGGCACTGTCAACACCCTCATTTTTCAATCAAATTGATTGAAATTTTGGCAAAGCAATCTTCGACAAAGGCCGGACTTTGGTATTGCATTTCAGGTTGGTGGCTTAAAAAATAATTAATGAATTTGGTCATTAAAAATCGGAAACTTGTGATTAATATTTTTTGTTATTTAAACGATCCAAAAATAATTTCATCTTATTCTTCGTCATTTTCTGATTCCAAAAACATATACATATGTTATATTTGGATTACAAACAAGCTCTGAAAAGTAAAAATGTGAACATTATGATTAAAATTAATTGTCCGAAATCGATTTAGAAACAATTTCATCTTATTCCTTGTCGGTCCCTGATTCCAAAAACATATAGATATGATATGTTTGGATTAAAAACAAACTCAGTACGCTAAAAAGAATAGAGATACAGAAAAGCGTGTTATCCTGCTCAGCGCGACCATTACCGCACTATTCTGGCTTGTCGATTTTACTGCCTTTGCCACGAGCGGTGGATTGACGAAACTACGAGTGTGCGGTCTTGGTGAAAAAATGCAGTGCGTTCAGTTTCATTTTGTGAGTTCGACAGCTTGACTAAATGTTGTTATTTCGCCTTACGCGACTTGTTAAACCTGTGGGAGGAAGGGGTACCGGGTGGGAATGACGTTGAGGGAAGGGGGGGGGGGGGGGATGGGGGGGTATGGATGCAAACGCGAAAATATATGTATATATAACATTTCTCTTTGTGTCTGTGAACAAAAGTTGTCATAGTCTTTGTTATTTCGTCTGTCTGTCTGATCAGTCGTCTCTGTCTGTCCCTTTGTCTCCTTGTTTTTGTC
>NW_027129187.1:0-10000 GCF_037325665.1 Littorina saxatilis
GCGGGGGTACATATAAGACGTCGTCGTCGTCGTCGTCGTCATCATCATCATCATCATCATCATCATCATCATCATCATCGTCGTCGTTGTTGTTGTCGCCGTTGTTGTCGTCGTCGTAATCGTCATCGTCACCTTCTTTTTCTTCTTCTTCTTCTTTTTCTGGTACCGTCTGTCAGCAGTAGTTACCTATATCATTTAAATTCAAGTTTGCGAACGCAACAGCAATCCCCTCGGAAGAATATCTATGTCTGTTTTAAAACTTTCATTGATCTATCAAGACATCAACATATCCGTTGTTGCCGTGTGCAAGATCAGAGCGATTAATGCAGAATGCATAAAAAGCAACCTTACTGTATATTTCTTAGCCTTTTTGTGTGTTTGTTTACTTGTAATTGTTTCTTAGTTTGAATGCAATGAAATTGATGACTTCCGATGTGCGGAAGTAGGTTTTCCTTTCTTTGTTTTTCTTTTCCTTTCTTTCTTCTTTGTTTTCCCCTTCTTTCTTCGTCTTCTTTTTCTTCGCTCTTTCTTTCCTTTCTTCCTTTTTGGCTCACGTAAGTGTAGCCTATGCGATCGTAACTTTGTCTGTCTGTGCGTGCGTGCGTGCGTGCGTGCGTGCGTATACATGTGCGTGCGTGCGTGTGTATGTCTGTGGTAGAAACTCTAACATTTGAAAACGTCACATTACATTGACGTCACATTATGACGTAAGAGGGTTAGACGTCACGCGAAGGAAGTACTGAAAGTCTGGGTCATTATTATTTTGAGCGCGCCGAGACTAGTTGGCAGTCGTGTCCCTGTAAGTAGGCTTCACATGCAGACAAACAGATCTAGATCTAGTGTCTCGCTTTCTTGCACAGTTTCACCTATGCTCTTTCTGTGTGTGTGTGTGTGTGTGTGTGTGTGTGTGTGTGTGTGTGTGTGTGTGTGTGTGTGTGTGTTTGTATGTGTGTGTGTGTGTGTATGTGTGACGGAGTGATTGTGTTACTGTTTGTCGATTTCTTACGTGAGCCTTGATGGCTTCGCCTCTTGTTCTTATTTCTTTCATTCACTTTTTCTCTTCCTGTTTTTGGTTTTGGTTGGAACATAGCCATCATAATTTTAAGCGAAATCACTGATTCACCGATACAAGACCTTCGTTTATCATGAGAGAACTAGAACCATCACATCTAGAACCATCACATTTTTTTCGCTTCACTTATGTGCAAACATAGTATGGTTTATTAATTCAAGCTTAATCTTGAATGTCTACATGTTGAGTGTCTTTGCTGCAGCTATTTTAGAACACATGCCTTAAATCAGTCTCACATAATTATACAGAGATTTGGGAGCTAAATCGTAAACTTATTTGCGGCTTTTCTGTCTGAATCAACATCGCCATAAACTGTCATTAGTTACCGCTTCCATTATTCATGGAATAAGCGGTGTTTTTTTTCCCTTTGCGTTCAGTGATCAGGATTAAAATCCACCCACGAAGGAAAACTGTGGCAAAGCATTTTCGAAATGTTAAACCCCAATGCGGAACGGACAAAGCGGCCTTTCTGGAACAATGCAAAAACTATTGAACCTCTCCTAGCACCGAGCCTGCAAGAAAGGAAAAGCTGTGAAATGTCTCGCTGTGGCATGCATAATCTGCAGTTTGAAGAATACCGCGTCTTCTGCAAAATGGGTTTTGACATTTTGAATCAAAGCCAAAGCTTTTCGGGGTGTTTTGTTTTGTTTTCAACGGTGTCACGATCGGGTGACAGAGACCAAGAAAGCGTCACTCAGTGGAGTGCCTGTTCTGGGTCAATGTATGATAGAAAGCGCCTGTGCGTGATATTGGACACAGCAGAGTTTTTGCTGACAGTGCTCCCGAGCACGGATGTTTTGAAACGCACGAGCTTCACAGTGCAGGTTTCTGCTGTCATAGGGCTGACGGTTTTTTTCGCTGACAGCGCGCACGGGATTTTCAGGGATTGAGTTTCTCGTGTCTTTTTCCTGCTTGGGGAGGCAAAACTGTGTATAGCTGGACTGGTTTGGTGACAAGGTCAGTCACGTGTATTTGGCTAGGTGGTCTGTCAGAGACTCAAGGACGACACACTTGACACCCAGCGGCAGAAGGGGAAGGACCTAACACACAGTTACTAGAGTATGATGGTTTTTCACCGAGTATCATATTCGGCACTCTAGGGGAACTTCCACAAGTTATTCCTTTCCTCTGCCACGTATTTTGCTGAGGACAAGTCGTCACATTTCCTTCGTCGGCGATGGCTTTCGCATAAGGATTCGACAAGGGGTTCTGGACGTTTTGGGTCACTGTTGACGAACAGAGACTGTTCCAGGGAGGAGGCGGACTTTGCTTCCATTGAGAGTTACAATCATAGGCTTTTGAGGTAATAAATCATTATTTAACGCTGTTGATGAGTCTGTGTTGTGGAATGAAATACTCTCTGTTGTTCTTTCCAGGTTAGCGCATAATTTACTCTCTGTGACGCTAAAATACTAATCTGTATATGGTTTTTGCAGATAGGGAGAGAAGGACGGAAAATGGCTGTTTTGTTGTTGTAAAAAGTCAGTTTTGTGCAGGCCCACGTGCTCGATGAGATATTTAAAGATGACATGTTTTAAGGTGGTGGGTGAGGGGTAGCTGACATGTTTAGTGCACCGATGCTTTCTGTTTGCAGCCTTCCTTCGTTCGTTCGTTTCGTTCGTTCGTTACGTTCCCGTAACATCGGCACGGCTGACTCTGGCGGGAACTGTTGAGGCTACGCTAACCAGGAGACCGGCTAACCAGGAGACCGGCTAACCAGCGGACCGGCTAACCAGCGAACCGGCTAACCAGCGGACCGGCTAACCAGCGAACCGACTAACCAGCATACCGGCTAAGCAGCAGCAGCAGAGATAAAGCTAAGTGCACCATGTCGTACGCACCCCGTTGACCACCGTTGTCTTTTCGTATCTATGATTTCATTGGAGTAGTGACAACGTGGGGTGTGTGACACCTGCACGAACTAGAGCTTTTCGAACAGAACATTCTCATTTCGACTGTATTTACACGGGTTCAGCGTGTTACTATAATTTTCTACATAGTACTGGCATTTTGTCAGTGAACACTGGTTTTTTACGTGTTGAGAACGTAAAAGGAACATATTTTGAGTGAAGGCTCGAGGGAGGTGGAGAGTTTATACATAAACAGGCGTCTGAAACTTATACTTTTGTTGACTCTATTTAATTGTATGCCTGCGAGAGTGGATCGTGGTGTGGTTAGTTAATTAGTAGTAATTAACCGGTTCATAATCACCTTGAGTGATATATTGAAACGTGACACGTGGGGGCCAAGCCGGGATTTACTCAGTTAATTTCCAACTGATAAAGACCCACCAATTAAGGAGAACTAAGAGCAGATAATCTCGTCAGTGCTCGACTTATTTTCTGCTTGGTGCTACCCTTTTTTGTATAGTTTTGATCATATACCACACCTTAAGCGATTCACATCTTGCAGGAAATGTAAATTGTAATTTGTGAGTTATTGTATGCGCTAACTGTGATTATCTCCCTTTCCTTTGTTTGTGAATCTTTGTTGTTGTACGTTCAGAGTTTTCCGTTGCAGAGAGCTGAGCGGGGTTAGCGGATTTGTTATTCGTTTTACTCAGTTTTCTCTACATTGTTGTTTCGCATTCCGTAACAGGTTACATTTTCTACCGTCTTGTTTTACTTGGATTTTTCTCCATATTTTGACTTTGTTGGAATTTTGGGGGGGAAGGGTCCGAGGACTTCTGTCCTAACCAAGGCTGTGGGAAACACTCTGTTTCACCGCAAAAAGCAGCCGATAAAGTAGGCCACGGCTGTGGGAAACACTTTGTTTCACCGCAGAAAGCAGCCATAAAGTAGGCTACGCGATTTGTTCTACACCGTTTGGATTTTTCTTCTGCATTTTCCGGTTGCTGGATTTTTGTATCCACCGCTTTCGTCACCGCGTATTCTAGCTATAGCTGCGTTAGACTTACTTTTGTGATAAAGCTTTGCTAAAACTAACCATGGCTACAGGGGGATCTCCGACGAGGAGAATAACTTTCGAGACTCCTGGCAGTGAGGAACAGACAGAGCGTGACGCACGCGTTAGAGCGCGTAGTTTGCTTAAACGCAAGGAGCTGGAACGAACTGGACAGACAAGAAAGAGAACGACAGGCCGAACGTGACCGACAGGATAAGAAAGACGAGCTTGAGAGACAGGAACGACAGGCCGAACTTGACAGACAGGAAAAGAAAGACGAACGTGACAGACTAGACCGGAAGGAACAGGCGGATCGCGATCACCAGCTAGAGCTAGCTAGGCTACAGGCCGAGAAGGGTACGCTCACTCAGGCTAGCGCGCCGACGTTTGTTGCCGACCGTACGAGACTGCCGACGTTCGACGATGACAAGGACGAGCTCGACGACTTTTTACGCCGGTTTGAGCGCATTGCATCTGACCAGAAGTGGGAAGAGGCCACGTGGGCTAGCCGCCTTAGCACCTGCTTAAAGGGACGCGCATTGCAGCTCTACAACGCTTTGGAGGACGACGAGGCGAGAGACTATCAGGCACTTAAGAAGGCGTTACTCCAGCGCTTTAACCTGACTGCTGAAGCCTACAGACGACGTCTGCGTAACAGCAAGAGACTGAGCGGCGAGCTGAGTCATCAGTTTGTGGCACGCCTTAACCTCTACCTGCGGCGCTGGGTGGAGATGGCCGAAAAGGACTGGACCGTCAACGACCTTGCCGACCTCATAGTCATGGAACAACTGATGTCCAGCCTGCGACCTGAGGTGGTGACCTTCGTGCAGGAGCACCAGCCCAAGACTACTCAGGAGGCAGCCGACTGGATCAGAGTGCACGAGGACGCCCAGGCGATCTCCGGCAAATCTTCAGGCTCACGGCCAGGAAAAACGGGAAATTCGGGTTCTTCAGGACCCAAGGACGGGAAGGACGATCAGGGACACAAGGGATCGAGTTCCAGAACTGACATCCAGTGTTACTACTGCAACAAGCGGGGCCACGTGAAGAAGGACTGCCACAAGAGACAGGCTGACCAGAAGGGCGTTCACTTCGTTGGCAGTGAGGAGTTCAGGGACGTCACGAGCTCATGCACCATCCCACAACTCTGCGTTCCGTGCTCCAGGAAACATTTCCAGCCCCACTGCAACGTCTACGTTAACGGAGTGAAGGGCGAAGGTCTGCGGGACACAGGGGCAGACATGATAGTGGTTCGGGCGAGTCTAGTTCCAGCTATGGCCTACACAGGAGACAGCATCAGGGTGAGAATGGCCGAGGCATCTCACGCTTACGACTTGAACACGGCAGTGATCAAGGTCGTAACCCCGTTGTTCACGGGGACCATTGTGGCCGTCGTCATGGACGATCCTCCATGCGACCTGCTCATTGGAAACCGGGTTCAGTTTGTGGACGGCGTCACCAGGGAGGTTCCCGTTTATCGGTCTCCCGACGTCATTTCAGTGCTCACGCGGGCACAGGCGGAGCGAGAGGACAAACCTCTCAAACCCCTACCTGCTGCACGAGCTGCCCTGGGGAACGTGACCCCCGCGCTTCTCGCGAAGGCTCAGGATTCTGACCCGACCTTAGCTACTCCTCGGGAGCACGCGAAGTCGGGGAAGGTGAAGCTGAGCGGGAAGCATGGGAGGTCAAAGTTCCTCAGGGACAAGAAGTTGCTCTACCGTGAGTTCAGCAACCAAGAAGGTACATTCAAACAGGTTGTCGTGCCTCGCGAGTTTCGCGAGGGTGTCATGGCAACGGCACACGACTCGATTCTGGGAGGTCATCTTGGTACCAAGAAGACCACGGATCGTGTCTGGCGCCACTTTTACTGGCCAGGCATCTGCACGGATGTCCGACGTTTCTGTGCGTCCTGCGATAAGTGCCAGAAGGTGGTTGCCAAAGGAAGGGTGAGGAAGGTCCCCTTAGAGAAGATGCCGCTCATCGACGAACCCTTTCGTCGGGTGGCAGTGGACATCATCGGGCCCATCTTGCCTGCGTCTGAGGACGGAAACAGATACATTTTGACCATGGTGGACTACGCTACTCGATACCCAGAGGCGATCCCTCTGAAATCGATTGAAGCCACGCGAGTAGCTGAGGCTCTGGTTACTATGTGGTCCCGGCTGGGAATTCCATCAGAGGTACTCACCGACAGAGGCACGCAGTTCACGGGAGGAGTGATGGCGGAGGCAGCACGACTGCTATCACTGGAGCAGCACTTCACCACTCCTTACCATGCTCAGTGCAACGGACTGGTGGAAAGGTTCAATGGCACCTTGAAGACCATGCTGAGGAAACTAGCTCAGGAGAAACCACGCACGTGGGACAGGTACATCCCAGCATTGCTTTTTGCATACCGCGAGGTTCCTCAGGAGAGCTTGGGTTTTTCCCCATTTGAGTTGTTGTACGGCAGACAGGTACGCGGTCCCATGGCTATCCTGCGTCAAGCTTGGACGGACGAAGAAGCTGACGAGGAGGTGCAGACGACAGCGACCTACATCGTAGAACTCAGGAACAGGATTGAAGAGACCTGCAAATTGGCTCAAGAGAACCTGGGAAGAGCAGCACAGCGTTACGCGCGAGGATTCGACCGCAAGGCACGGCCGCGCAGCTTCAAGATTGGAGAACGGGTGTTGCTACTTCTACCTGTCAAACACAACAAGCTACAACTGCAGTGGCAAGGACCTTTTGAGGTGACAGCGAAAGTGGGCCAAAACGACTACAGGATCGTCATGAACGGGAAAGCACGCCTGTACCACGCCAACCTGCTGCGCGCCTACATAGAGAGGACTGCCTACGGGGAAAAGGACAAAGTGACAGAAGCAGTTGCTGTCGTGATGGACGAGACAACGGAAGAACAGGGAGGAGGACGGGTACCAGTTTGTCCGCTGGAGGCTAGTGAGGATCTCACGGACGTGCACATCTCACCTGATCTTGGGGACGACCAGCAGGCGGACCTGCAAGAGATCCTGAAGGATGCAGCACGGGTCCTTACAGACATACCACTTCAGACGCATCTAGAGGAGTTTACCTTCGACTTGCTGGAGAAACAGCCAGTGAGGACGAAGCAGTATCCCATGCCTCATGCCCAGAAGGAGGTGGTCAGGAAGGAAATCGCCGACATGACGAAGTTGGGCGTCATCGAGCCAGCGAACTCTCCCTACAGTTCACCAATTGTGCTTGTAAAGAAGAAGGATGGACGCGTCAGGTTCTGTGTTGACTACCGGAAGCTGAACAAGATTACGGCGTTTGACGCGGAACCCATGCCTGATGTGGACTACCTCTTCAGTCACTTGGCCAAGGCCAAGTACTTTTCCAAACTGGACCTCACCAAGGGATACTGGCAAATCCCAGTTGCCGAGGAAGACCGCCCAAAGACTGCATTTACCACTCCATTCGGCCAGTTCCAGTGGACAGTCATGCCTTTTGGTCTACAGAATGCAGGTGCCGTCTTCACTCGCATGATGAGGAAACTTTTGGAACCATTGAAGCGCGAGGACATCAGCAGTTTCATCGACGATGTGCTGATCGCGACAGAGACATGGACTGAACATCTCGACGCCCTGCGCGACGTGTTCGGAAGGTTGAAGGACGGAAATCTGGGAGCTAAACCGTCCAAGTGCTACTTGGGATTCCGGGAATTGTCTTTCCTGGGTCATGTTGTCGGCGAGGGATTGCTCGTTCCAGAGGACGACAAGATCCAGAAGATTCGGGAGGCGGAGCCACCGCGCACGAAGAAAGAAGTCAGGTCTTTCCTGGGCCTAGCCAGCTTCTATAGACGCTTCATCCCGCACTTTGCCGAAATCGCTCTACCACTGACCAACCTTACCAAGAAACTACAACCGACCGTTGTAGTGTGGACTGAGGAATGTAGCTCCGCATTCAACACCCTGAAGAGGCGACTCACCAGTCAGCCTATTCTCCGACTACCAGACCTGAACAAGGACTTCGTGCTGAGGACAGACGCTTCAGGGAAGGGACTTGGGGCAGTGTTGCTTCAGGAGACAGAGGGGTTTTTGCACCCTGTTTGCTTCGCCAGCCGTAAGCTGACCTCGGCCGAGGCAGCGTATGCAACGGTTGAACGCGAGTGTCTCGCCATTGTCTGGGGCATCCAGAAGTTCGAAGCGTACCTGTACGGACGACCTTTCTGTCTGGAGACGGACCATCAACCTCTGCAATATCTTCAGGTTGCAAGGTTGGCAAACGCCAGACTTATGCGCTGGGCGTTGATTCTCCAACCGTACCAATTCACGGTACGCGTCATTCCGGGCGCCAACAATGTTGGAGCTGACTTTCTCTCTCGGGCTGTAGAGGAGAACATGACTGTGAGCGAAACCGAGGTTTCGTCTTGAAGAGGGGAGGTGTGTCACGATCGGGTGACAGAGACCAAGAAAGCGTCACTCAGTGGAGTGCCTGTTCTGGGTCAATGTATGATAGAAAGCGCCTGTGCGTGATATTGGACACAGCAGAGTTTTTGCTGACAGTGCTCCCGAGCACGGATGTTTTGAAACGCACGAGCTTCACAGTGCAGGTTTCTGCTGTCATAGGGCTGACGGTTTTTTTCGCTGACAGCGCGCACGGGATTTTCAGGGATTGAGTTTCTCGTGTCTTTTTCCTGCTTGGGGAGGCAAAACTGTGTATAGCTGGACTGGTTTGGTGACAAGGTCAGTCACGTGTATTTGGCTAGGTGGTCTGTCAGAGACTCAAGGACGACACACTTGACACCCAGCGGCAGAAGGGGAAGGACCTAACACACAGTTACTAGAGTATGATGGTTTTTCACCGAGTATCATATTCGGCACTCTAGGGGAACTTCCACAAGTTATTCCTTTCCTCTGCCACGTATTTTGCTGAGGACAAGTCGTCACATTTCCTTCGTCGGCGATGGCTTTCGCATAAGGATTCGACAAGGGGTTCTGGACGTTTTGGGTCACTGTTGACGAACAGAGACTGTTCCAGGGAGGAGGCGGACTTTGCTTCCATTGAGAGTTACAATCATAGGCTTTTGAGGTAATAAATCATTATTTAACGCTGTTGATGAGTCTGTGTTGTGGAATGAAATACTCTCTGTTGTTCTTTCCAGGTTAGCGCATAATTTACTCTCTGTGACGCTAAAATACTAATCTGTATATGGTTTTTGCAGATAGGGAGAGAAGGACGGAAAATGGCTGTTTTGTTGTTGTAAAAAGTCAGTTTTGTGCAGGCCCACGTGCTCGATGAGATATTTAAAGATGACATGTTTTAAGGTGGTGGGTGAGGGGTAGCTGACATGTTTAGTGCACCGATGCTTTCTGTTTGCAGCCTTCCTTCGTTCGTTCGTTTCGTTCGTTCGTTACGTTCCCGTAACATCGGCACGGCTGACTCTGGCGGGAACTGTTGAGGCTACGCTAACCAGGAGACCGGCTAACCAGGAGACCGGCTAACCAGCGGACCGGCTAACCAGCGAACCGGCTAACCAGCGGACCGGCTAACCAGCGAACCGACTAACCAGCATACCGGCTAAGCAGCAGCAGCAGAGATAAAGCTAAGTGCACCATGTCGTACGCACCCCGTTGACCACCGTTGTCTTTTCGTATCTATGATTTCATTGGAGTAGTGACAACGTGGGGTGTGTGACACCTGCACGAACTAGAGCTTTTCGAACAGAACATTCTCATTTCGACTGTATTTACACGGGTTCAGCGTGTTACTATAATTTTCTACATAGTACTGGCATTTTGTCAGTGAACACTGGTTTTTTACGTGTTGAGAACGTAAAAGGAACATATTTTGAGTGAAGGCTCGAGGGAGGTGGAGAGTTTATACATAAACAGGCGTCTGAAACTTATACTTTTGTTGACTCTATTTAATTGTATGCCTGCGAGAGTGGATCGTGGTGTGGTTAGTTAATTAGTAGTAATTAACCGGTTCATAATCACCTTGAGTGATATATTGAAACGTGACAAACGGAATGCTGAATACAAATTGAAAGAAATGATTCTATAC
>NW_027129188.1:0-25965 GCF_037325665.1 Littorina saxatilis
AGTCCGAGGGTTCACTAGTCCGAGGGTTCACTAGTCCGAGGGTTCACTAGTCCGAGGGTTTACTATAGACGCTTGATTTTCCAGTTATTATACCGCCCCTTAAAAGGCGGTATATAGGTTTCACTGTGTCTGTCTGTGTGTGTGTGTGTGTGTGTGTGTGTGTGTGTGTTTGTGTTTGTGTGTGTGTGTGTGTGTGTGTGTGTGTGTGTGTGTGTGTGTGTCTGTCTGTCCGCAAATAGATATCCGATGTTTGAGAACCGATTTCAATGAAATTATGTGTGAGGCTGTAGTACAACCCAGGCTCGATCCTCTCCATAATTCAGGTTGGTGGGATAACTAGTTGACCCTCACGGGCAAAAGGAAACCCGAGGTGCTATATAATATGACTAAAAACTGTAGGCAGTTCGAACACGTAATTGTCCAGTCGGGGCGGTATCCTGATAAATTTAATATCCTTTCTTCAGTCAAAATATAAATAACTAAGTTTCTTGGGGGAAATAGTCTGAGATTTCTTCAGTCAAAATATAAAACACCACATTATCTTTTTGAATGAAAACAACTCAGTGTTTTTATGAGAATATTCTTCGATTTGGTTCCCAAAGCAGTGAAAAACACACGCACGCACGCACACGCACATCCACGCACACATACACACACAAAATAAAAACAAATCAAATTGAATATCCTTTGTTCAAGCGTCTATAGTGAACCCTCGGACTAGTGAACCCTCGGACTAGTGGACCCTCGGACTAGTGAACCCTCGGACTATTGAACCCTCGGACTAGTGGACCCTCGGACTACTGAACCCTCGGACTAGTGAACCCTCGGACTAGTGAACCCTCGGACTAGTGAACCCCTCTCAATCTGGCGTGTCAATATCACTACGTTTTGCACGTGGGAGGTGAGCGATTTCCTTCACGCGGGGATTGACGAAGCTGTACTGTCTTGCTGAAAAAAATACAGTGCGTTCAAGTTTCATCCCGTGAGTTCGACAGCTTGACTAAATGTAGTAATTTCGCCTTACGCGACTTGTTTTAACATAGTTTTGACTAAATGTTTTAACATAGACGGGGAATCGAGACGAGGGTCGTGGTGTGTGTGTATGTGTGTGTGTGTGTGTCTGTCTGTCTGTCTGTCTGTGTGTGTGTGTGTGTAGAGCGATTCAGAGTAAACTACTGGACCGATCTTTATGACATTTTACATGAGAGTTCCTTGGTATGATATCCCCAGATGTTGTTTTCATTTTTTTCGATAAATGTTTTTGATGACGTCATATCCGGCTTTTTGTAAAAAGTTGAGGCGGCACTGTCACACCCTCATTTTTTGATTGATTGAAATTTTGGCCAAGCAATCTTCGACGAAGGCCGGACTTCGGTATTGCATTTCAGCTTGGTGGCTTAAAAATTAATTAATGACTTTGGTGGGGGCTTCGCCCCCTGGACCCCCACCAAGGGGCTCCGGCTCCTGGACCCCCATCTGTAACCCCCCCCCCCCCTAGTACTTACCGGCCCCGGAAGTGTATACTTTGAACACAATGGGCCAATGTATATCACTTTTTGTGTATTTAATGCAACGAATTCGGATTATATTTTAAATATAAGCCAGTCAGACTCTACATCGGCAATTACTGAATTAGTCAAGTTACGGTTGGAAAGTTTAATGTTTCCACATACAAATATACTTGTCAGAATTGTTGATATTCACTGACATCTAATACTGTTACACCTAGCTACTCTGACACTCGAGACAAGCAACCAATGGCTGTAATGTTATATGGCGAAACAGAAAATCATTAAATTAGAAGCCGTTAACGACCAGTACATGCAGTTGATGTGCGGTGATAAAATCGCCCATTTGGCTTTTCCCAAAAGCCGATGTAACTAAAAAATAGAATTGGTTAATTCTGGGAAATCGTTCACCGGAAGTACTCAATAATTGTGCAATTTGATCTTCAATACATAACTCGAAACCTTGTGAATGAATAAAAATGAATAAAATACAAGAGTTACAAGTTCAAAAAATAAAGAAAAAGTTCAAAAATTAAAATAACCGCCAACTTCACGAATTTCTGTCGGACGCTCTACCGATTGATTTAACCTGGCTCACTGTCTCCTGGGGTTAGAAGAGAAACTTTGATTAAAATATATCACACGTGAGTTCTCGAGCATGGGGATAAATATCGACTCGTCGGTTTTCGAGTCTCTCCGTTCATATTAGTGTAGGCCTACTGTACGTTCTGTCGATCTCAATGTTCAAGGTCAGTTTGAAAAGTAGACTCGAGTAGCATTAATTTCAAGTGTGACCGACATTGTGTTGGCACTTGCCCCGAAATGCATTGACCAATCACCGGAAGCCGCTGAAGTGATTTCATAAAAAGGATTTCCTTACCCAGAATTCCATACGGTTTTGTAGATTTTGAAGATTTCGGCACAATGGCCGGTTTATTATATAAAAGAAAGCAAGCGGTTAAAAGCGGGCGTCGACAGAGCCAATGAAGGATAATAGAAACTTATAAGATCATATGCCTATGGGTGAAATACATTCTTGTTTTTGTTCTTGTTCATTCGTCTTGTTCTTTGTCGTGTCGCTTACACTGTGCTTGAGTCGCAAACGACTCGCGGCGCTCAGCTAGAAAGCGGTCGCGTGGGCTTTCTTTCGATCATAATTCCAACGATTATTCTAACATGGTACTATGAATAAACTTTATTGTAATTCAATCAAGTTGGCGTTTTAATGAAACAGATCCTTTGATTGGTCAGAATGCCCCAACTCATTAAAAATTACCGGTCATTAATTGTCGATAACATTCGCTGGCCAGAAAAAAATCAGCAACGAAGACCTGTGGCTGAGAACCAGACAGCAGCCCGTCGAGGAGGACATCCTACAGAGACGCTGGCGGTGGATAGGCCACACCCTTCGCAAACCTGCTTCAAACATCACAAGGCAAGCCCTCACGTGGAACCCTCAAGGCAAGAGAAAGAGAGGGCGACCCAGGAACACATGGCGCCGAGATTTGGACGCAGACGCAAAGCACATGGAATGCTGGAAAGACTCGCCCAAAACAGAGATGCATGGAGGGAGCTGATTGGCGGCCTATACCCCAGACGGGGTCACAGGCGTAGGTGAGGTGAGGTGAATTGTCGATAACAACTCGCTAAAAAAAAGCCCTTAACTACCTGCTGGCGAGGCGCATTGATACAAACTCAACTTGGCTCGGTTAGCTTTGAGGTTCATTTTACAAGTAGGAAATATGAAGGCCAACGAAATACCAAGATCATAAGTTATGCGATGCATGAAATACCAAGACCATAAGTTATGCGATGTATGAATTCTTCTGGACTACGTCAGTCAATTCCAAAGATCGCTTTTGTGATGAAAATAATTTGTTTTAGAGTTTGCTGTCCAGAAACCCGTCAAAAAAGAAGGGTAAATTAATGTGAAAGAAAACAAAACAGGAGCAGAGTGATACGATAGGAATACAGAGACATATTTCTTGGGACTTGACACTTGCAGATAGGTGGACTGAAAGTAGTGTGTGAACAGAACAGAACCAATTCTGTCTGTTTACAACCGCATGAAAGCAGGAAAGAGATCGTCGTCAGATTGAATTACAAAAACATTAGCATGCTTCCATTTGAAACTTCTCGGTCTTCATCGTGGACAAAGTCGTGTCGCTTCGCTCCGTCGGGCTTCAATTAGCTTTTGTCGGGCGTCAATCCCCGATGACGACCTCGAAGTTTCAAATGGAAGCATGTTAATGTGTAAATATATCCACATTTACCCTTAAAGGCATATGTACGCGCTCCCGTGTTTACAAAGTGTAGTTTGCCCATAATCGATGTCAAACGCACCATAAGACCATGTAATGACGATATGTCGCCATGCGCGGACCATATACATGCATTACAGCTTGTTTTAGAGTCTCAAAAACTTTGGATGTAAACAAAGACGCGGAGTTATTTCCCTTATAAATAGGACGATCCAGATCAAAATGAAAATTAACATATCTCAACATTGAAGGGGTCCTAGACCACAATATTTTGCAGGGAACTTAATTTAGCATGTCTCCAGCTGTTGGTAAAGCAATTAGCGTGTATAGTCATCGAGTACATATGGCTTTAAATTTAGAGCGAATCATTTTAAAAATGCTCGAGCTATGAGCGAAGGAATGTACGTTGTTGCGCCCGATCGCACGTAACTCATGTATTCGGGTAGTGATTGTCCAGAATATGTATCCACATATATATGACTTAATAGTGGCATATGTCACACGTTTTTCTTCTTTGCCACTACGAAAGCAAACGTGTGCAAGATTGTATGTTACACGCTTTGGAGCATGACAAGAACGGATTCAAACTCGAAATCGTCCCTCCAAAAGCCCCAAAATGCACACACGACTTGTATTATTCCTGCTGTTGTCGTTTCTTCTCTTTACATATTATTCAACGCTGAGAATACTGAAAACGGCATCCCAGACAACAGTACTGTTTCCATACGCGAATTTAGCTTCCCTTGGAAAGTGGCTCGCTCACGAGAGTTGTGAACATAGATGACAAAGATCCGGAAAAGAACAAACATTTCCCCCATCAGACACAGAAAGACGTCATGAAGAATCACACCGTATACCGTGGTTGCACTAGGCAAATCTGTCCGAAGCGGTTGCACCCGTATTTGTCTGTCCGAAGGGAGACACGCGACGTAAGTTTCTGCACAAAATCACCTGTAATTCCTCACAAATGACATATCATCACAAAACTACCGTTTGTACTTTGGCCTAAGGTGTCATAGCATCATATCATCGATTTGTTTCATTGCTTCAATGTGTTTGTGAACGTTGGCCTTCAAGTATTTACACATTTCAAGCGCATTATGTGCAAATTTTGACTTTCCGCAGTTACTAGGGAAATTCAAGCACATGAGAAAGGCTACACGCGATTGTAATGTGATCTATGGTCATTTCTTGACATCTGGGTCAGATGGTATGATTTAAAGTGGTGCAGGAGCGTCATATTTCATGAATCTGTGAAGACATTCAAAGATTTGTCGGTTGCGCATCTCCGAAGTGGCTGGTTGCGCATCTCCGAAGTTTTAGCTTTGTTTCGGTTGCGCACCGCCGAAGCATTTCCTTTCTATTTTGCCTACATTATGCTAAATAAAATTAATAATGTTGATCGTCAGCGCCCGCCCCAATTTTTGGGGCCGCCCGGAGGATTTTTTTAATATTTTTGTGTGTGTGATTTTCATGCTCCAAAGTGACATTTTCGCATCTGACAAGGCATGCACATGAATTCAGTGCAATGTTGTGTGTGCGCGTGCGTGTGTGTGTGTGTGTGTGTGTGTGTGTGTGTGTGTGTGTGTGTGTGTGTTGTGTGTGTGTGTGCATTTGTCCGTGTGAGCATTTGTCCTGTGAGCAATTGTCATACAACCACAAAATGCAAGAAAACGTGCTACGGTTAACCGTGGACAATTTGTTATGCGTCTTAGAGGAAAAGGTGTGTTTTGGGGCTTGACCAAACAGGATTTTCCCCGAGTACGCAGTAGGAGGGTCCAGCAGACTTTAATTGTGTGTCTGTGTGTGCGTGTGTCTGTCTGTCTGTCTGTCTGTCTGTCTCGACTTAACAGCTTATTGCTGGGAAACTACTGGAGGCAGTTCTTTCAAAAGTTGATACACTAACTTGATAATAGGTCCGATTGATCGTATTAAAACTTCATAATGTTACCTGGAACCTAAATGCGAAATATTCCACAAAAACGACTCTTAACGGGGGGAGGTTTGGCGGTGGGAGTACAACTGCCGTGCAGCTAATGGAACAGCCAGCTAGCTGGTGCGAATCACGTCCGCCTATCGCCAAAGTGATACGGGATCGATTCCCGGCATGGGCGGTCTATATTTTTTTTAATTCTTTTTTTTAATTCTTGTTTACTATTGTTTATTATGAACGTTTTAATGTTTTATTTCACTCTAATAATTTTTTTAATTGTGTAAAATAAATTAAGTAGATGTGCAACGCCAAGGCACTGCATACCCCAGCGAAAGACAAACCTCTCTCTCTCTCTCTCTCTCTCTCTCTCTCTCTCTCTCTCTCTCTCTCTCTCTCTCTTTCTCAAACCCACACACACACGAACACACACACACACACACACACACACCTCATGTTACACACGTACAAAAATACACACTCACTCACACGCACTCACTCACTCTCTCACACACACTTCATACACACAAAACACACCCCCATACGCACATATAGACAGACGGACATACACACCTTTACAAACACACATAAACACACACATACACTTACGCACACGCACAAACACACTCCCACCCACCCACTCTCTCTCTCTCTCTCTCTCTCTCTCTCTTTCTCTCTCTCTTTCTCTCTTATACAAACAGACACTCACACACACACACACACACACACACACACACACACACACACACACACACATTGACTCACACAAATCTCATACACACAAAACACACACTTATACGCACATACACGGTTGGCCTAGTGGTAAGGCGTCCGCCCCGTGATCGGGAGGTCGTGGGTTAGAACCCAGGCCAGGTCATACCTAAGACTTTAAAATTGGCAATCTAGTGGCTGCTCCGCCTGGCGTCTGGCATTATGGGGTTAGTGCATGCTAGGACTGGTTGGTCCGGTGTCAGAATAATGTGACTGGGTGAGACATGAAGCCTGTGCTGTGACTTCTGCCTTGTGTGTGGCGCACGTTATATCTCAAAGCAGCACCGCCCTGATAATTATGGCCCTTCGTGGTCGGCTGGGCGTAAAGCAAACAAACAAACAAATACGCACATAGACAGACGGACACACACACCTTTACAAACAAACACATAAACACACTCATACACACACAAACATACACACAAACATACACACATTCACACACACACACACACACTCTTTCTCCCTCTCTCTCAGTCTTTCTTACACACACACACACACACACACACACTCACACACACACGAGTACAGACTCATGCACGCGCACACACACACACACACACACACACACACTAACACCAACACATGTGCACAAAATGAACACACACACACACACACACACACACACACACACACACACACACACACACACACCGCGCGAGAGAAAAAGACAACAGGGAGGCATGACGTCATGATGCATTAATTGACGTCAAAGACTTTTGACCGTGACGTAATCTTCTCACGCGAGCTTTATCCATAGTCTTGAACAACCACACACAAATAGACTTGGAAAGTACAGAATTTTACCCACCGTATTTTTGTTAGTATGGTCCCAATTTTTGGTGAACTTCCATCTCCAACTGTAGCCCATAATCGGGCACAACGAATCCTTCTTTGTCATGTATTATCAAAACTTGACTAAATATAACAAGTCGCGTAAGGCGAAAATACAATATTTAGTCAAGTAGCTGTCGAACTCACAGAATGAAACTGAACACAATGCCATTTTTCAGCAAGACCGTATTCACGACTTTCCGACCTTGACATTGTAGTGGGGGTCAAGTGGGCGTCGGCATCATTGTCCAATCAGAAATTTTGATGCGCTTCCGCTTCCTGTCCCGCCCAGTCTGCGCAAAAGAAATGGCGCAAAACTGTTTGCGCGGAAAAAGGTGATGAAAAAAAGAACACAACCTGCTTTGATAACCAAATGATTGCGATCTTGCATTCTAGCATCATTTAATGTGGAACAACGACACATCTGATAAACAAATAGCCAGTTTGTTACCAACATGAGAAACTAGGGTTTAGAATCGAAGCGGTAAACCCGGACGCTGTTTGTACACGTAAATCCGGAGAAGCTATCGAAGTAGGTTACATCAAAGAAACTACAATGGGAAGAAGGATAACTTCCTCATTGGGCATGCTTAGAAATGAGAATGGCTAAATACGAGTTATTCCCCTTTTCTACATGCTGACCAGGCTGTCTCCTGCTTTGTCATGACTAGTACAGTCGATCTTTCTCATGCTGTGACTTGCTTTATTTTCACATTTTCGGTATTTAAAACAGCAAACACACACACACACACACACACACACACACACACACACACACACACACACCGAAGAAGTTTCCATTCTGATTCGGTTATTTTATTTGGTGCTATATGTTTGCTTCACATTGTTTCTTTTACATTGCTTTAGGTATCCCAATTCACTAAACACATCCATAATGCATTCATGGCTCATTCGAAACAGGGCAACTGAACAACTGATGCCCAATAGCAATAAATACTGAACAACTGAACAATAAATAGCAATAAATGATGACAGTGCCAAGTTTTTAAGTACAAAGTGAAATCATGTGACTGGACAAAGGCACAATTACAAAATACAAATAAAAAAAATCGAGGCCCATTTTAAATTAAGTTCTCAGCTCATATGGAAGCATAAGGTGACCCTAGAAACCGAAATTGGGAGACCTCCCGCCCCCAGGACAGACTACAAAAAGAAAAGGGGGGGGAGGGGAGCTAATTTGTGAAAAAGTATAAAAGGAATCAAAAACTGTATACATGTATTTAGTTAATACCCCAAAAATTGTATAGTATATACAATGTCAGACCCTAAAGAAAGTTTGTTAGTCATTGCTTAGGCAAAACAAAGCAAAATAGTCTGTTTACGGTATCCCGACCAACCCTATTTTTCCCCCGCCGACCCTAGACTATTTTTGCCTTTTTGAAAAAGAAAAGAAAAAAAAAATCAATTTTGTTCCTGTTTTTTTGCAAAATAATTTAAAAAGATGGTTATAAAAAAAAAAATTAAGAAAAGCCGACCTACCGACCCTCTTTTTGTGTGCCTATGTTACTGTAAACAGACTAAAACTTTAAAAGGTACATCACAAACAACACACCAGGGATGCTACTCCCCCCTTAAAAATAGCCATGAGTCATAGGTGTGACGTTTGAATCTTTTAGCTAAATAAAACCATAGGCAATTGATCGGAAATATCAGGAAAAATCTTAACAAGTTTATTATTTGTTTGCTTGGACCAATCCTCTTGCCGAAGAGTTTTACAGTAAAAATTGATTTTACGTCAAAAATATCACAGGAATATCGAATGTTGAGGTAAGGCTGGGATAGCCAAGTTCAAGAATAACGGAAGGTGACTGTTGAATCTTTTTGAAAATGTATAAAAATATAGATGGTAGGCAATTCAAAATTAAAAAAAGGACTCTCGGAGCATGGACTTAATGAGTCAAAAATTAAAGAAGGCTCTATGAGCCGAAGTACATGTTTTGTCTATTGTCTTTTTTTTATTTTGAATTGCCGACCATCTATATTTTGATACAACTTTGGACCCTCTTTGTACGGAGAGAGTTGGCAATTGTTAATCACATTCTCTCATCTCATTGACTCTCCTTCGGCTCCTTGGTAACATGCGTTCCCGTCTCTGCCAGGATTGGACACAGCAGCAGATAACCGGTAAATATGAAACAGGCATTAATGGCAAAATAGCTCGCCTCGCCTGATAATATATGAGACAACTGTTCTATTACAAAGTCTTCCTTGGGAGGCTTGGCTAATTTACTCGCTCGTTTTACACGGGGTTCCATCGTTTTCTTTTCTAATCGGAAAACCTTGCTCCTCAGTTTGTTGACCTTCTGCCGAAGTTCCGCTTCACGAGGGGATGGGGAGGATGATGACTTTGATGCTTTACATCCTATGTCCTCCAGGATCGCCTGAATGTCATCTAAAAAAGAAAACACACACACAAAACACATAAAATAACATCTTTACGTGTGGGAACTACAGGTACAATTTCATCCATCCATGCATCCGCCCTATACAGCTTCTTCTTCTTCTTCTGCGTTCGTGGGCTGAAACTTTCACACGCACTCATTTTTTTGCACAAGTGGAATTTTACGTGTATGACCGTTTTTACCCCGCCATTTAGGCAGCCATACGCCGCTTTCGGAGGAAGCATGCGGGGTATTTTTGTGTTTCTAAAACCCACCGAACTCTGACATGGATTACAGGATCTTTTTCGTGCGTACTTGGTCTTGTGCTTGCGTGTACACATGAAGGGGGATAAGTCACTAGCAGGTCTGCACATAAGTTGACCTGGGAGATCGGAAACATCTCCACACTTAACCCACCAGGCGGCCGCGACCGGGATTCGAACCCTCGACCTTCCGAGTTAATAGACCGACGTCTTACCACCCCGCCACAGCGCCCGTCACCCTATACAGCAATTATCAACTATGTAATGGATGGGTTTAAACATTTTTTGATGTCAGGGTGTTCTTCATGGTTAAAAATCTCTTACCTGGTTGAACAATTTGTGCATCAGGCGACAGGTCGGTGCTGGCTTCATTTGTAGCTACCCTTTGCGATGGTGGCTTCCTCCCACTAGCAACCTGCAAATGCACAGCTCTTTAACTGACAAACTCACAACCAACACCCAGTCCCAATGAAACAATTCTCCCAATTTCATGGCATTGGTCTTAGGCCACACAAAAAAGTGTATGTTTCTGGTAAGGCAAAACAAAAAATAATCTGTTTACGATATCCGGACCGACCCTATTTTTTTCCCACCGGCCCTAGACTTTTGGGGGGCATTAAAAAATAAAATTAAAATATTCAGATGGCTAAAATACAAAAATAAAAAGCCGACCTACCGACGCTATTTTGGGGGGGGCCTATGTTACCTTTAACAGACTTTTTTTTGTGGCCTAACATGACTAAAGGTGGAGATTTTTTTTCTAAACTTTTTTTTTTAAACCATCTTTTTAACTTATTTTGTTGAAAAACAGGAAAACAAGTGATTTTCGAATACCCCTTTTATTTTTGAAAATGCAAAAACAAAAGTCTAGGGTCATCGGGAAAACATAGGTAGGGTCAGGTGACCAGAAACATACAACTTTTTTGTTGTTGACGCCGACCCTATACTTGTTTTGCCATTTAATTGGGGCTGTTTTTTGGCAAAATAAGTTCATCATATCATCATAATCAAGACGTCAATCCAAAATAAGTAACTTTTTTTTGTTGGCCTTATCATTATTTTGCGCTAAATGCAAACAGGCATTATTTGATGGGAACAATGCTGTTTTTTTTCAATTCTTACATCAGCCTCAAACTTGTCATTACTCAACCTGCATTTATTAGTGTGCTTCTTTGATTTGCAAAAACCTAAAACCAATAAATAAATAACCTTCGGTGGTGGATTGGGCACTGCAAACAATGTCGGGACAGCATTCCACACAAGTGATCCTCTCTGCAGGATTGTTTTACTGGTTGGCCTCAAAGTGATCAGTACAAAGCTTGAGACCTTGAACATCAGCTGGCTGCAGCTTTTCAAAGTCCTCTCGCCTTGTGAATTGCATCCATATTCTGCACCTAGTTTGACAATAAAAACAACAATGTTATTGTTAAACTAAGCAAAAAGGAAAGACAAAAAAAGCTAAATCAGATCTTCAGTCTAAATCTAACGCTCTGCCTGAACGCAAAACGGATGAGTGATGTACCTTTGTACTGTAGTTTTCCCGTAAGCAAGGTTTGATAAAGGTTTCGGCAAATATGCCCACGGGTAGTTTGTCATCAAGTGTAAACTGTTGTTTTGTACTGACTGCTGACTCACACTCACAGTCGTAAGTACTCGCTGACGCTGTAGTCTACTGAGTGAGTTGACTCGAGCCATTGCATTCATTCTCATTCTGAAGAAGGTAAACCTGATGAAATAATCACTGCACAACCCACCTTTTTTCTTCTTTAGGGAACTTGTGGAAAGTTTTCCCGAAGCAGCTCTGTTTGCAACGGGCGTTCTTGCAACAAAAAGCCGAGCACAATTTACCACCACCACGCACGCGATCGGTACCTACGCGATCCGCCATTTTGTTTTCGCCGCCAGCATGTGACTAGGGACGATAACCCACAAACACTTTTTCGCATTTTCTTCGCAAGTTCCACGTCTTCCTTTTGTACAGTGTTTGGTGACATGTCGTTTCACTCCGAGTGTGCCAGCACCGGCCCTCTACCCGCCAAACCCCCACTAGGCAGGGAAAGTGGTTCGACCTTGCATGAATGCAGGGCAAGTTCGAGTTTGCTAGCTAAAATTGCTGCTAGTGCTTGCCTTGTCTAGATCTGGAACTTTTTCAATTGGATTTTTTCTCTCTATTATACTGGAATAAGTGGGTGCTTTTCTAGATCTAAGCATCGACCGAATTAACCATATCCACATATCGAGGCTCTGGGAGTTACTTCCCTTGTTTTAGGAAGCAAACACACACAAATGCCGCCTAACAAGCGCTGTGCTTGGGGACAATGTAAAACGGATGATAGGTATCCTGAACGCTAAATTCATCCCATTTGTGAAACCGGGAAAGCATCTGTACCATCTAGATCGCTGCCTTCGCTGGATAAAAGCCTGCAATCGCCCAGCTTACCAGTTGAACGTCAACACAATCAAGTCGTACACGTACATTTGCAGCAAGGTCAGATCTCGCACGACTTTGATTCAAGGCCTATTGCTAATTTTTTGATGGTTTGGTCTCAGTGTCACAAAAATATGACGATCTAATCAATCACTGATTTAAAAAATAAGTATGTTGCCCTATATCCATTGACATTCTTAGTGAAATAGATCTATTTGAAATAGTATTTCACTGCCCCGACCGGCGAACTTGTTGCCGGCTGTATTGAGCTTGTGTGTTCGTGTAGGCTTACTCAAAAAGTCAAAATCACAGTCGTCTCCGAAACAAGCAATAATCAGAGTTGGGGGGAAAACATTTCGTTTGTTCAGTTTTGTTTTGTTCTTGATAGTTTGTTTATCTCACACACACACACACACACACACACACACACACACACACACACACACACACATACATACATACATACACAAACACACGCGCGCACGCACACACATTGCACGTACGCGCACATACACACACCTACTGAGATATGCCTAACATACACGCACGCTTGCAAACACACACATAATACGCAAACGCAGTTTAATTTCCTCAATACAAGGCGAAAGGCACACACACACCACACACAAATAAACACACACACGCAGTCCCACACACACACACAACCCTCACACACACAAATAAACCCACACACGCAGTCAACCCCCCCCCCCCCCACACACACACAACCCTCTCTGACACACACACCCGCCCAACCCCAGCGTCCAACTCAACTTTCACCAACAACCATACCCTACTCTCACTATCGCTCTCTCTCTCTCTCTCACACACACACACACACACACACACACACACAAGCACAGCCACATACACACACAACACGCGCATACACACACACTGACACACATCACACACAGCACGCGCATATACACACACACTGACACACATCACACACACACACACCCACACACACCTTTCGCAGTTCGCTCACAGTTCTCTTTTCCATCGTCGCCATCTTCGAAGCTTGCTTCGCTTTTCAGGGGAGATAACCCGTTTATCACATTCGCTGCTGACTTGTGGGTCAAGGCTATTAGATAATGATGTTCCTTGCATTGCATTCTCCTAAATCTGTTATTCTAACCTGTTTGTTTAAGAATATAATTGTTCGTTTTTTGTTGATAAGCTTACAAGATTTTTTCTTTTTTAAGTAAGTGGTTTCACACGTACAACATGAGACCCACCTGCACTAGACAATGGAAGTTGAGGTCCTCGTTCAATACCACAAATGCCAGTATTATACTTCAGACTCCTTTTGGAGGAATGTGTGGGGTTTGGGTGTTGAACTTGAAGTGGCAGATTGTTTGCACAGGTATGAATGTTCGTACGTTCACGCATGTATGCAGGCATATGTTTGTCAAGCAGGAACATGCAACATTTTGTTGACCGTATGTGAGTGCGTGTGTAATAAAACCAACGACAAACAATACAAAAAGCTCCAGCTCTGCTTCTTCACCAGTCACAGACGCATTGCGTTGTTCAGCTTTCCAGAAATATATTAACTCAGTCAGAACCGGCTTCATGAATATTTTATTTCATGAAAAAATCTATCGAATCTACACAAAAAAAGGTTATTGCGTTGTTCTGTCTTTGAGACTGTATCACGTAATATTGAGCTACTAGAAGAAACATGTCTGTGGCATAGTTTGACCCAACAGATAGAGAAGTCAACAGAGGTATTCTGCCGTCAGCAGCTTTATTGCTGTTTTGAATTTGATCTTGCATAATTTTATTACATAATTTTGCAACACACAAAGAAATCGTAATTGAATATTTTACGCAAAATTGAATAATTCGCAAACATGTTTGTATGAACAAATATTATTTTAAGAAAATATGAGTGTGAGGATGGACGTATTTTGAGTGAAGTAGCAGACATTCTTTTTAAGTTCTTTAGCTACATGCACACGTTCTGTTAATTACGTTCTTAGCAGGGAGATCCAGATTAATAATACTGCTGTGACAGGTTGTGGTTTCCATACACACTTTGAATACAGGAAAACAAAAACAAAAACACAGTTAAAAAAAAATGTGCACATATGATTAAAATATTAAAGTGTACAGAATAAAAGCAAGATATGTACAAAAACAAATCTCGTGGTTCTCTTGTCAAACCCACTGTAGTAAGCACAGAATAGGAGAGAAGATTTTGGAGAAGGTGGCTTAACCTACTGAAGTAAATGATCAAGAGGATTCTAAGCATCCAGTGCTAAAGCTCTCAAATCACAAGACATACACACTTGTTGTGGCTATCCGAACTGTTGATTTAAAAAAACCATACCTACACATTGTAAACATCTATTACAAAATTGTATATATTGTATGGATCTGTCTTTGTAAAATATACTGTTCAGAAAATTTTAAATAATCTGCACAAATCTCGTGATTCTCTTGTCAAGTAGTAGGCACAGAAAAAACACACCAAAAACCCTGTGTTTTGTCTCGTAAATTATACTTTACTAAATGTGTACAGTATTCTAAGAAAAGAAAAATTCTTCCTTTTTATCATATCAATTGCCTCCCTTGGATTTTATTTGTAAAATAACTCTGAGAAAAAAAGCTTTCTACTTAAAAGCAGTGCAATCAGGAAAATGGGTACAACCTGTGTGTATACCTTTATTCCTTATTCTTTTTATTTAACTGAGGATGTCACTACGCAGTTTTACTGATTTAAAAAAAAAATCGCTTCAAATTATCTCCCTTGAACAAACACTTCTTTTTACAATTAAATTTTGTTTACACGAAGAGGTAGTTTTAAGGGTATATACAAGAAAACATTATTGCAGCCTTAGATGTATTTACATTTGGACTAATTCCATTAAAAAAAAATTCAAACTATAAATGATAAATCAAAATAAAACAGATTTTGAGGCTGTGCACAAGCTAATAGGATTAAACACGAAAGTCGTACCCAAGAATCGTCAAATACTTTTGCTAACAGCTATACTTAAACATAAGAAAATATGATCTGCATCTCTTGTTATGAAGATGATGGCACTGGTCCACCGAAGTGCATGCCATATATGCTTTACTGTGCGCTCTCCCTCTCAATGGTCTTTCTCTGGCTGACTCGATTCTGAGGAGATAAACGAAAACACATTCAGTACAAGCTGTACAAAATAACAACAAAACTAGTATTACTTAAAGTAGCTGCTGGTTTCTGAGTATTTGATTGAAGGCCCAATCCGACTTGTAAGAAGTTTGCCCGACTGTCGCAGATTTGGTCAGGTAATTGCATCAAAGAAACTACAATGGGAAGAAGGATAACTTCCTCATTGGGCATGCTTAGAAATGAGAATGGCTAAATACGAGTTATTCCCCTTTTCTACATGCTGACCAGGCTGTCTCCTGCTTTGTCATGACTAGTACAGTCGATCTTTCTCATGCTGTGACTTGCTTTATTTTCACATTTTCGGTATTTAAAACAGCAAACACACACACACACACACACACACACATACACTGAAGAAGTTTCCATTCTGATTCGGTTATTTTATTTGGTGCTATATGTTTGCTTCACATTGTTTCTTTTACATTGCTTTAGGTATCCCAATTCGCTAAACACATCCATAATGCATGCATGGCTCATTCGAAAGAGGGCAACTGAATAACTGATGCCCAATAGCAATAAATACTGAACAACTGAACAATAAATAGCAATAAATGATGACAGCGCCAAGTTTTTAAGTACAAAGTGAAATCATGTGACTGGACAAAGGCACAATTACAAAATACAAATAAAAAAATCGAGGCTCATTTTAAATTAAGTTCTCAGCTCATGGGGAAGCATAAGGTGACCCTAGAAACCGAAATTAGGAGACCTCCCGCCCCCAGGGCAGACTAAAAAAAAAAAAAAAGGGGGGGGGGGGGGGGGGGCTAATTTGTGAAAAAGTATAAAAGGAATCGAAAACTGTATACATGTATTTAGTTAATACCCCAAAAATTGTATAGTATATACAATGTCAGACCCTAAAGAAAGTTTGTTAGTCTTTGCTTAGGCAAAACAAAGCAAAATAGCCTGTTTACGGTATCCCAACCAACCCTATTTTTCTAGACCAACCCTAGACTTTTTTTTTGGCATTTGGAAAAAAAGAAAAAGAAAAAAAAAATCAATTTTGTTCCTGTTTTTTTGCAAAATAATTTAAAAAGATGGTTATAAATTTTTTTTAAGAAAAGCCGACCTACCGACCCTCTTTTTGTGTGCCTATGTTACTGTAAACAGACTAAAAGGTACATCAGAAACAACACACCAGGGAGGGTCCAAAATTGTATCAAAATATAGATGGTAGGGAATTCAAAATAAAAAAAGACAATAGACAAAACATGTACTTCGGCTCATAGAGCCTTCTTTAATTTTTGACTCATTAAGTCCATGCTCCGAGAGTCCTTTTTTTAATTTTGAATTGCCTACCATCTATTTTTTTTATACAATTTTGGACCCTCTTTGTACGGAGAGAGTTGGCAATTGTTAATCACATTCTCTCATCTCATTGACTCTCCTTCAGCTCCTTGGTAACATGCGTTCCCGTCTCTGCCAGGATTGGACACAGCAGCAGATAACCGGTAAATATGTAACAGGCATAAATGGCAAAATAGCTCGCCTCGCCTGATAATATAAGAGACAACTGTTCTACTACAAAGTCTTTCTTGGGAGGCTTGGCTAATTTACTCGCTCGTTTTACACGGGGTTCCATCGTTTTCTTTTCTAATCGGAAAACCTTGCTCCTCAGTTTGTTGACCTTCTGCCAAAGTTCCGCTTCACGAGGGGATGGGAAGATGACGACTTTGATGCTTTACATCCTATGTCCTCCAGGATCGCCTGAATGTCATCTAAAAAAGAAAACACACATAAAATAACATAACCATAACAAGTTACAACCTGGAAGAAATTAAAACACGTGTAATTAAATCACAAAATGAAAATAAACAATAGCGTAGGAAGGCAGGCCAGAAATGAAGTGTATTAGCAACTATGGATACGATGTGGAACAATGATGGAATTGACCTTGTTTGGTACTGAATGGGTGAGGCCATTAGAACTGTACCCACGGAATACGCGCTATATAAGCTTCATATTGATTGATTGATTGATTGATTGATTAGGACAACAGTACCAGGTAAACTCCTCACACACCATGCCTCTTTCTTTCTTTCTTTATTTGGTGTTTAACGTCGTTTTCAACCACGAAGCTTATATCGCGACGGGGAAAGGGGGGGGGAGATGGGAATAGAGCCACTTAATTGTTTCTTGTTACACCATGCCTCTAACAGGATATGTTTCCCATCTTTACGTGTTGGAACTACAGGTACAATTTCATCCATCCATGCATCCGCCCTATACAGCTTCTTCTTCTTCTTCTTCTTCTTCTGCGCTCGTGGGCTGAAACTCCCACGTGCACTCATTTTTTTTGCACAAGTGGAATTTTACGTGTATGATCGTTTTTACCCCGCCATTTAGGCAGCCATACGCCGCTTTCGGAGGAAGCGTGCGGGGTATTTTTGTGTTTCTAAAACCCACCGAACTCTGACATAGATTACAGGATCTTTTTCGTGCGTACTTGGTCTTGTGCTTGCGTGTACACATGAAGGGGGATAAGTCACTAGCAGGTCTTCACATAAGTTGACCTGGGAGATCGGAAACATCTCCACACTTAACCCACCAGGCGGCCGCGACCGGGATTCGAACCCTCGACCTTCCGAGTTAATAGACCGACGTCTTACCACCCCGCCACAGCGCCCGTCACCCTATACAGCAATTATCAACTATGTAATGGATGGGTTTAAAAAATTTTTGATGTCAGGGTGTTCTTCATGGTTAAAAATCTCTTACCTGGTTGAACAATTTGTGCATCAGGCGACAGGTCGGTGCTGGCTTCATTTGTAGCTACCCTTTGCGATGGTGGCTTCCTCCCACTAGCAACCTGCAAATGCACAGCTCTTTAACTGACAAACTCACAACCAACACCCAGTCACAATGAAACAATTCTCCCAATTTCATGGCATTGGTCTTAGGCCACACAAAAAAGTGTATGTTTCTCGTAAGGCAAAACAAAAAATAATCTGTTTACAGTATCCGGACCGACCCTATTTTTTTCCCACCGGCCCTAGACTTTTTTGGGGCATTAAAAAATGAAATTAAAATATTCAGATGGCTAAAATACAAAAATAAAAAGCCGACCTACCGACGCTATTTTTGGAGGGCCTATGTTACCTTAAACAGACTTTTTTTGTGGCCTAACATGACTAAAGGTGGAGATTTTTTTTCTAAACTTTTTTTTTTAAACCATCTTTTTAACTTATTTTGTTGAAAAACAGGAAAACAATTGATTTTTGAATACCCCTTTTATTTTTGAAAATGCAAAATAAAAGTCTAGGGTCGTCGGGAAAACATAGGTAGGGTCAGGTGACCAGAAACATACAACTTTTTTGTTGTTGACGCCGACCCTATACTTTTTTTGCCATTTGGGGCTGTTTTTTGGCAAAATAAGTTCATCATATCATCATAATCAAGACGTCGATCCAAAATAAGTAACTTTTTTTGGTTGGCCTTATCATTTTTTTGCGCTAAATGCAAACAGGCATTATTTGATGGGAACAATGCTGTTTTTTTTTCAATTCTTACATCAGCCTCAAACTTGTCATTACTCAACCTGCATTTAATAGTGTGCTTCATTGGTTTGCAAAAACCTAAAACCAATAAATAAATAACCTTCGGTGGTGGATTGGGCACTGCAAACAATGTCGGGACAGCATTCCACACAAGTGATCCTCTCTGCAGGATTGTTTTACTGGTTGGCCTCAAAGTGATCAGTACAAAGCTTGAGACCTTGAACATCAGCTGGCTGCAGCTTTTCAAAGTCCTCTCGCCTTGTGAATTGCATCCATATTCTGCACCTAGTTTGACAATAAAAACAACAATGTTATTGTTAAACTAAGCAAAAAGGAAAGACAAAAAATAAATCAGATCTTCAGTCTAAATCTAACGCTCTGCCTGAACGCAAAACGGATGAGTGATGTACCTTTGTACTGTAATTTTCCCGTAAGCACGGTTTGATAAAGATTTCGGCAAATATGCCCACGGGTAGTTTGTCATCAAGTGTAAACTGTTGTTTTGTACTGACTGCTGACTCACACTCACAGTCGTAAGTACAGTGTACACATGCACACACAGGTACACACGCAGACACACGCGTACATAGTACAGCTAGTACAGAAATCTCAGGATGAACCGATCCATGCTATGTTTGTAATATTTCATTTGCATATTAGTTCTATAAATACTGTAGTATCATAGCAGACAAAAATGCCCAGAGACAGTTGGCTTATCTGAGTGAGTTGACTCGAGCCATTGCATTCTCATTCTGAAGAAGGTAAACCTGATGAAATAATCACTGCACAACCCACCTTTTTTCTTCTTTAGGGAACTTGTGGAAAGTTTTCCCGAAGCAGCTCTGTTTGTAACGGGCGTTCTTGCAACAAAAAGCCGAGCACAATTTACCACCACCTCGCACGCGATCGGTACCTACGCGATCCGCCATTTTGTTTTCGCCGTCAGCATGTGACTAGGGACGATAACCCACAAACACTTTTTCGCATTTTCTTCGCAAGTTCCACGTCTTCTTTATGTACAGTGTTTGATTGCATGGAGTAAAATCATGCCTCAATTTGGTAACATACAAACTGCAATATTCTAAGGCTGTGAGTGTGAGAATACATCGGCGCCACTTTTTAAAAACTTTCTTTTTGTGTGTGCGCATGTTTTAGTGCCAAACATGAATAGGCCGAGTGCTCTCTCTGCAAAACTTGTGTGAAGCTTCAGAGCTCTATCAATGGTTTGAAAGAAAAAACATACTTTTCCATTTTTGACGTTCTTGTTCCCTTCCCTGTGAAATTTACTGTCCGTAGGTTACCGGATTTTGTTAATGTCCGTGAAAACCTCAACTATTCATTGCTGAGTGCCTGGTGATAGCTATCCCCCTCAACGACCTAGCACTGCTGAATCCTGATTCTTCCCATTGTTTGATTCTGTAATGAAATTGTGTAGTTGGTAGTTATGTGAGCTTCTTCTTGGGGTGGGGGGGGGTGGGGGGTGGGGGTTATTTAATTATCAGATCACAAAGTAAGACTTCATTGTAATGTGCAGATATTTGTTCAGGTGCCCACCATTTTCTATGTGAAAACATGTTGCTAACTGACATGAACCCAACCATAAAACGTGATGTAGGTGAGTAGCCCATCTAGAAAAAAGAACCTGTTCTAATTCGGAATTAGAACAGGTTCTTTTTTCTAGATGGGCTACTCACCTACATCACGTTTCATGGTTGGGTTCATGTTAGTTAGAAATATGTTTTCAAATTCTCATCAGGCAATCACGGCTGACACTAAACACAGAACAGGTGGGATAGACATAATTCAATCTACTCACCTTCCTTGCATTGTGAGACTGGCCATATGAATCTGCTGAAGTAGTTCCTGCACATATTTAATCAAATATTCATCTTAATAACGTGTTAATATCGCTTGTTCTAGCAAATCAAACTTGACAGTTTTCTGAAGGTTTGCACAATTTAAGAGCTTGCCTGTCCCCAATCATTACAATAAGAAACAACATCTAGTATGCAAGTATTTGCAGGGTATGAAGGTTTTAATATAATGTCGGTTCTTCTGGGGGCATGGAGAAACACCTTACACAACAAATTTCAAACAATTGAGGTCACACCATAGGTTTACTCACAAACAAACAACAGCAATACAATAAACAGTCTGCAAACGCCTACATGTTGTCTACACTAGGTATAAAGAAACAAAGAAGCACATGAAGACGGGCTTTGTCAAGTAGACCATTATAGCGAATGAGCAACAGCTGATGATCCAGACCACCAAATTGACATGATTTCCCCTTATTCAGTTTGTGATTGTAGTCATATTGACGATGCATGACTTCAATTTTTCTAAGTAAGTCTCTTGGTGCGTTTACGGATACATTCATTGTCACAATTACGACATGCTAATGTCTAACCTGGGTAAACTTCAATTCATGACTTTTTTTAACTGGCATAGACATTATGAGCATACCAGAATTATTTTCCTGTTAGACTGTCTTCTTCTTTTTCTTCTTCTGCGTTCGATATTCATGGCTGTCATATCGTCTGGTCAGTGGCTGCCATGAAGTCTGCATAAACCAATTAAATAAATAATTAAGGAAAAAAACCACCCTTACATCATAATAAATCAGAACCATCAAAACCACCCCCCACCCATCCAATAAAACCTGCATACAAAAACACTTCAAAATAAAAAAATGAAAACATTTAATTCCACTTCAAAAATATAAAAGTTGTTATGTTTTATTTTCATTATCTCTTTACACACACAAAAATTGCTGTGCAAATCTTTTTAAAAACATCAATGCCCGAGACACCAGTAACCTGTTTATGTTGTTGACCTTGTGGCTTTTCAGTTTAAGAGGCTGTTCAAAAAACCGTTTCCCTGGAATCTGCACTATGATAACCATGAATAATACCGTAGGGAAAATATTACATCACCAAGACCTAAGAAATCACACCAACCGACACTCCTCACCCTTATTTCACCCACTATGCCAACCCAAAGACTGGAAAATAATCATCAAATACAGAATGAACAAAAATGCTTGATTTCATTTCTTCAATGATAAGTTGAAAATCTTCATTCTTCATAATAATGTTATTGGCATAATGTGTAATTGCCACAATTTACAGAGTTTTATGAAAAAATGGTGCGATAAAAACCAAAGGGAAAACATTTGTTCATATGTATACTGATACCTTCTTTACCTTGTGGCTTGTGTGCCCCAGGTTTAGGAGCTGCTCAAACGTCCATTGCTCCTCAGTCTGCAAGAAATTAAGCGATGGCCTGAAGGAGAATGGAAAAAAATCCTTTGTCAGCACCCTGTGTTTGTGTCTGGGTGGGTGTTTTAGATAAATAGGCAGGGTGGGGGGGGGGGGGGGTGTGGGTGTGTGCAATAGGTACCACGCCTAATGCAGTCTGCAAAACAAGTGCAACACTTCTACAGAGCTTTTATGATACAAAGCTTCAAATAAGAAACACATTACAATCAAATGAAAGCTGAGCCTGTCATTGCAAAATAAGAAGGAATATACAACAATCCAGTGGCATGTAAAATATTGTTCCTTCAGAAAGATGGCTCTGACAGCAGAAACAATTTAACTTGAAGTTTGAGTCAAAAATTATTTCTCTACATTAGCGAACGTAGGCTACTTGCAGTTATACCCCTCACACATGAAATATTCACAGATTGAATAACAGTTTGTTCCCAATGTTGCTTCCGTGTATCGGTTAGATCCATCTCGGTTAGATCCATCTGCAGAGTACGGATTGTCATCCGTTTAATATTAAAAAGGAAAAACAATCAGAACTTGTCATCAGTGATCAACCTACCTTGCAAGAGTGGGGTGAAACACTCACTTCCTGCCAACATGTCTGCAAAAAAAGGAAACAATGCCAATGAAAGCTTAAAATGATTCTTGTGTTCAATATGTGTACACGTGCTTCATTTCTGGGGTGAAAGTGTAAAATATATCGATGGATTGATAGAACAATATAGCCTCAAGTTCACCGCACCAAAAAATACAGAAGGCCCTGTCACACGACCGTTTTAAAGCCTGCGTATGCCGACGTATGGGACATTTGAATAAGTACGCTGGCGTACGTCGAATACGTTATGGGTACGTTTTGTATACGTTAAGAGGACGCTGAAGCACGCTGGCATACGTCGTATACGCTGACCATACGTCGAGAATTTTTGTGCATGCACAAAACTTTGCTGCGTGCTCAGCGTACTACGACGTATGCCAGCGTGTTTCAGCGTCCTCTTAACGTATACAAAACGTACCCATAACGTATTCGACGTACGCTGAATGTTCTTTTAGTTCTTGTGACGGAAGTACAATCAAGGAATTAAGTGGGCATTCCTGAGTCCTCTGCTGACTTCATGTCCACAAAGTAAATCGCACAAACTTGCAGGGTTTGAAGGGTAGTTTATTACTTTGAAGAAGAACAGCTAGTCGTCGCTGCCCGTTCAGCATTCTTCGCGCGACAGTTTTGCAGAGGAAGGCAATGCAGTTTTTTTTCCCTGCTGAATGTTGCCAGGGTGCACAAACTGAGAAAGCATTCCCGATTTTCCACAATGTTCTACTTCTGCAGAGTCTTTTGCACAACATGATTTATAACTGCCAGTGTACGTCTAATTCATGATGCCTACCTGACAGCTGGGTCAAAAGTTACGTTCGAGAAAATATTCGAACTAAGTTCCAAACAACTCGAAGAGCAGACATGCAACATGTGGGATTTGGGCAAGCGGAAACGCCGTAGATCTAATGTCATTCAAGGGTATCGTAATGTTGGAATGTCAAGGCCAGTTTTTGACTGGTTTTGAACTGAAGTTGGGCTCCGAATGGAAATAAACACTTCCTCCAGCTGCGCGACCCATCGATAACAACAGTTGGAACTGGTAGGATGATGAACAGGTCTTGTGAACTGGCTACACACTGTTACGGTTCAAGTATAAGTTCAAAGTAAACACTCAACTGAGGTGGCAGGTAATGGCGGACTTGACTTCCTTCATAACCAAATATCACTCTTCTGACAAAAAAACGCAAATGCTATGTTAAACCGGAAAATACGTAAACCGGAAAAGGAAGCGCATCAAAACCAAAATGGCAGCCCCCATGAAATTCGAAAGGTCACGGAAACAAGTCGTGAATACTCGTCAGTCCACCGCTCGTGGCAAAGGCAGTGAAATTGACAAGAAGAGCGGGGTAGTAGTTGCGCTAAGAAGGATAGCACGCTTTTCTGTACCTCTCTTTGTTTTAACTTTCTGAGCGTGTTTTTAATCCAAACATATCATATCTATATGTTTTTGGAATCAGGAACCGACAAGGAATAAGATGAAAGTGTTTTTAAATTGATTTGGACAATTTAATTTTGATAATAATTTTTATATATTTAATTTTCAGAGCTTGTTTTTAATCCGAATATAACATATTTATATGTTTTTGGAATCAGCAAATAATGGAGAATAAGATAAACGTAAATTTGGATCGTTTTATAAATTTTTATTTTTTTTTACAATTTTCAGATTTTTAATGACCAAAGTCATTAATTAATTTTTAAGCCACCAAGCTGAAATGCAATACCGAAGTTCGGGCTTCGTCGAAGATTACTTGACCAAAATTTCAACCAATTTGGTTGAAAAATGAGGGCGTGACAGTGCCGCCTCAACTTTCACGAAAAGCCGGATATGACGTCATCAAAGACATTTATCAAAAAAATGAAAAAAGGGATCGGGGATTTCATACCCAGGAACTCTCATGTCAAATTTCATAAAGATCGGTCCAGTAGTTTAGTCTGAATCGCTCTACACACACACACAGACACACACACACACACACACACCCACACACGCACATACACCACGACCCTCGTTTCGATTCCCCCTCGATGTTAAAATATTTAGTCAAAACTTGACTAAATATAAAAAGAAAGTTCCTCATGGGTTGTCCGTAGTGTTGTCAGCATTACTACCAAATAAACTGTCGGGCCTGTCAGTTCGTATTTTTGACCAAATTCAAAATATCGTCCTCCGGTGGGGGTGTCAGCAGTAAGAATAAATAGATCATAACGCTAAAATGTCAGCTTATTTATCAGAAATAGCTTAGTTAAAACAGGTTTGAATGTAATAGCTCGAACAAAAATACACTCTCTGCAATTGTTGGTTTGTACTCGACCACGGGAACCAACAAAACATACTGATCAATCAAACAGTATTAAGCGCAGCTGTTTTTACTTCACCTGGTGTGACACTGAATAGACCCTATCCCCGGGTATTCTAAGCTCTCGTAAGCTCTCGCAAACTTCAGAGCATAGCAAAGCATGTGGTACAGTGATCGCGCGCGAGCTGCAGAAGTCGAGGTTCGAAGTTCTCGCGACGTTCAAAGCATAACAAAGAGCGTGTCTCACGTATATCCCGCGAGAGCTGCTCAGATACCGAACAGGTCTATTGTGCACACATGTTTGAAGCATCAAGGTCTCATGCAGTCATTGTCAGACTGAGAATACGCAAAACGAGCTACAGTTATCTTATTTGATTGTGAAAGTAGAGAAAAAGAATCTTCTTTCATGAATACCAGAAACATCTCTGTGCTCTCAATGTAACAGTTAGTACAAGCGAAAGACTAGTTCACAATAAAGAGTAGACAACCTGTCCACACAAAAAAGACCATGCAAATCTTTTCTTATACACGTTTACCAAGCAACATCAGACGCTGTTCACATCGTGATATTTTTCGAACATCTAATAACTTCCAAATTACAAAACGTCGTTATTAAAACCGAGTGGCAAGAGTCTACGCACTGTCGCCATGCAGTGTTGACACCGTCTAAATAAAGCACGCCGTTTTTTACTGGGTTGGACTGTGAGGCCGGTGTGACAGTAGATTTAACTTCCGTCT
>NW_027129189.1:0-12500 GCF_037325665.1 Littorina saxatilis
ACACACACACACACACAAACACGCGCGCGCGCGCGAGCGCCTTCTTTCGTGGGATGGTCGTTCTGAAAGCACAACAAATCAAGTGTAACTTTCAAAAACAGTTAGCAGCCAAATGCTTGTAACCAATTTGATATCCCTGCCTGTGGTGCGAGGGACTGAAGAAGGTTATACAATTGAAACAACAAAATAACAAATACACAAAGCAACACTAATTAGGAGTATCCCATTTTTTGCACTAGCGTTATATGGACAAAATCCATCGTCCCGTTAAGTTCTACGCCTGGAACACAATATTAATAGTTGTGGTTCGCAGATTGATTTCTAGCACTTAGTCTTATAGCCTGTTACTCTGTACGCTTCTTTGATCTGCAAAAAAACGTCAACTTGTTTTGTTGCCTTTGGTCATAATAACAAATGCCATTGACCCAGATGAGATCAAATTTGACGACAGTGTATTGGCTGTCACGTGCATACGTACTACGTCGTAAAATAGCGAGACATAATGTAACAACAACCTGTGTTTGATCTATTCTTTGATCTTGCTGTTACATTTCCAATTAGTTTTACCGTCCGGTATATATCTCTTCACGGCATCTACTTTTTGCGAATCAAGCTAGGGATGTCTTGTCAATTCCAAATACACACGCGCCCAAGTTAGCATACGGTGCCCTAGTATACATACACGCAGACACAACAACGAGAGGAGAGATATAAAAAAAAGACCGATAAACACACACATAAGAACACATTCACGAACAGACAAACAGATAAACAAACAGACAGACATGCTCGCTGCGCCACGCCCCCCCCTCCCCCCCCACCCCCCCACACCCACCTCGCCTCCACCCTCTTCCCTTGTGCCTATGAGGTGACGTACCTATCAGAAATCAGTGCACTTCACAAGGGGTGAAATAGTCGAACGAATAGATGACAAATGAAATGTTTTGTTTCGAAGTTTCGGTGCTGAGTAATGTATTTGACTAACAGCGGTTGAATATATACACACACACACACACACACACACATGCACACACATACTCTCTCTCTCTCTCTCTCTCTCTGTCTGTCTCTGTGTGTGTGTCTGTCTGTCTGTCTGTCTGTCTGTACACACACACACACACACACACACACTCACACACACACACACACACACACACACACACACACACACATACACACAATATTAAACCAACTAGCAGGGGCAGTCAATATAACACTGTGACTCGCTGGCTAGCCATGGCCTCTAGCCAACTGCAACCTTCATGCCAGCAACACCAGCACTCTACTGCCCGAAGCCTCGACGGTCTCAATGACACTTTCTTCTGGTTGAACATCCACCGAACCGGTTCATATCTGGCCAGAAATCTTATGTCATTTCAGGATGCGAGGAAGACAGGCACTTGGGCCCCGGGAGAAAGCCAGTTTGCCTGCACATTTCCCCCTCCCCCTCCCTTAAAGCCACATCCCTAGCCGTGTAAACCACACAGTGTGAGATAACACAGTGTGATGTGTAGTACATGTATGTATAGTTTTACCAGAAGAAATAGCAGACATTTAAAAGCACATTGAAACAAATGAACACTAGTGTTTACCCTGTGTGCTGCAGGGTGACCCCCCCCCCCCCCCCCCCCCCCGCCAACAAATGCAACCCACAAAAAAGCTAATATCTGTTGGCCGAATTACTTCAAATTTGGCGTACAGTAAAGTCAGCGTATATGTGACCAGTCACCCTGTACATTTTCTAATTGACTTATACAGCATGACTTCCCTTCTTTGTCTCTGTTAATATAGGGAGAAACTATCCAGCGATATTTCTCCGTAGGCCTAAAGTTCGGCCATGACCTGGGCAAAATAACTTGCGCAGCCGCAGAAACAAGAAAATGGAAATCTTTTATGAAATGATTGGGAGCCACGCAAATTTGACCTCTTGATTCCGACCATGAAACCGCTGTTGATACTCTGGAAGGTCGTACCAGAAATGCAGATCTATCTCTGGCAGATTCATAGATTGAACCTACAAACTGCGACCTCATACGTGATCAGATGGCCAAGCAATGCGTGAAATCTTTTATTCTAAAGCCTTATGGCTCGTTTCGACAAGCATTAAACGTATGAAATTAACCACATGCAGTTTATTCTTCAGAAAAATGCACACAAAAAAATGGGTTGGGTTCGGTGATTTGTACATAAACGTCTTCCTCACGATAGATTCGCTGATTTGTCTTATGAAGCCGTCATCAACACGAACACAATGATTGCAGAAGCAAACTCTGTACCTATACGACCGAGACACAAGACTGATTATTTCACAGCTGCAATGTGAATAGAGAACAAAGACGTTTTGGGTAAGCTTACTCACGTCAGGTCTTCACTGACAAGCTAGGAACAGACGGAAAATTCCGAACAAAAGTAAATGACGTCAAAGTCTCTTTCGCTTTGCGTGTAACTTTGTCATGACGTCTTTTTGTGACGACAGTATACGCGACAATTTGTTCGCTTCCGGTGTCATTTTAGACTGAAAAGCAACTCAAAAGAAGGAGCTAAGCCTGTGTCTTGAAACAGCTGAAAAAATCTGTTGGATTGCCGTTTCAATGTTAACCAAAAAGTTAAAAAAAGTTAAGGTTCAGTTGCGAACTGACAGCGGATTGAGCATTTATTCCTGTTGATGAAGGTACGATTGAAGCTTTATTCTCTCCGTCAACCAACAAGACTAGATTTGTAGCAGACGAAAAACAAAGTGTGCGTTTTTCCTGTCTTGTGAAGGCGATTATGTTGTTATAAGTTATCTGTACGTTGTGAAGATATTTCAAACCATAATTTAGCTTTGATGCGTCACGGGATATAAGCTTATACGTTTTCATCCATGGAATCGGGGTTTTTTCGTCTCGGCAGGGTGAATGAATTCATGATGTCTTTTCCGGAACTGGACAAAACTGGCCTTGCCAAGACTGAAACAAAATATCGTTCTACAACTTCTAGGCTTGGTTTGATTGCCCATGGTGAATTTCCAATGATTTGTTTCCACATCCCATGACAAATTCTCTTTACTTTGGTCATGCCATATACGTTACAGCTCCGTCCATCCATGGTATCGCGTGATATTTTGTCTCGACGGGGTGAAAGAATATAATAACGTCACTCTCGGCAGAGCCTCGAGTGACGTCATCATATTCATTGATCATGACCCAGTCTCGACAAAATATCAGGCGATACCATGGATGGACGGAGCTGTAACTTTAACATACTATTTTCACAACTTGTGTTTAAAAGTGGAACACTTCAATATAGAGTGTAAACCCACACGGGCTAATCGGAGGAAAACGGAATGCTGGCTATTGCTTGGCTCCATACTCGTTCTGGTGTTTTTTTACTCGCTGCACGTCTTCTGGCAGTTTGTTATGTTTCTTGTGAATCAGTTGATAGTTCATTTCTCTTATATCAATGAACATGTAGTGAAAGAAAGGCAAGAGAGAGAGATGAAGAGTTGGTATGTTTTTGTTTTTGAGAGAGAGAGAGAGAGAGAGAGAGAGAGAGAGAGAGAGAGAGAGAGAGAGAGAGAGAGAGAGAGATTGAGAGAGAGATATATATATATACAGACAGACAGACAGACAGGTAGACTGACAGACAGACCGACAGACAGACACGCAAACAGATAGACAGACACGAAAGACAGAGAAGGAGGGAGGGCGGGGGGAGAGAGAGAGGAAAAGCGAATGAGCGAGAGAGAGAGGCCGGGTGAGAGGGAGGGGAGGGTGAGAGAAAGAGATTAAGAGAATGAGAGAGAGAGAGGGGGTAGAGAGAGAGAGAGAGAGAGAGATAGAGAAGGAGAGATATAAAGGGAAAGAGAAACAGACAGACAGACAGATAGACAGACAGACAGACAAATAGACAGAGACAAGGGTACGGACAGATACAGATACAACCCAATATGTTTCTCAACATTATCAACACTCAACATGTAATCTTCTTTCTACGACACCCCCTTCCCCCAGCCCTTCCCCCTCCCCACCCCTCCGCATTATTCACCCATGAGGAGAGGTGTATCTTCGTCTATCATACAGATTTACCATCACAAAACTTCAACACAAAGCCGCCACAGGCAGCTATACACAAATAATAAGACAGGAAAAAGGCACAGACAGGTGCGCATCCGTCAAAGAAAGCATAACTCAAAAATAAGGTTCCCTGATAAGATTTTTCAAACGCTCGTCTAACCTGACGACGCAACGATCTAAATGCGAAGAGCGTGCTACTTTGATCCCAATTCGTTTCAGGTTGAAAGATACTGCCTCCAAGGGACAGAAAAAAAACACAAGGGAAAATAAGAAAACAAAGAGGTCAAGATGAATGCAAAGGCCCTTGGCCCTTATAAAATTTAGACTTCCAAACACGCTTTCACCCCTGAAGACGCCTGCGAGGGCTCCACAATTTTCGTGCAAATTTCCTTCTACATTAAACGAAAAGAGCGTGCTTTGAATCTTGCAAAAGTGTTTCGTGATTTGATTTTTTGTAACGTCGTTCATCAACCTCTGAATTTTTTGTGTCAGTTGAGAAAATCAAATTGATTATTCGAGTGTACCCGATAAAAAGATTGACGAATTCCTGAATAGACAGGCGTGACGTGAGAGAGACGAGGTCTTCCGAAAGGGCTATGCCGAGTTAGAAAGAATTAGTTTATGTGTCCTTTTTTGTCTGTCTGACTCAGAATAGAGATGAAGAGATATCAGGGATGGCCAAATCGTCCGCCCGGTCACCAGGGGCGAGTGAAACTAGTCGAAACCGCCTGGCAAATCGCCCGGCTGGCAAATGAAAATGTTGGTCAAATACGACCCTTTTGATTGTACTTTAGAGTGTTTAAAGGCTATATACGTAGCGTTCATTAATTAATTCATATTGTTTACATGTGCCAATAATTGTTATAAAACTATACCTAAGGGGATATAATAACGATTGGCTGTAGCTTTCGAACACAGAAAAAATTATTTCAGTATTGCAAAGTGGTGTTGATAGTGTCAAATCGCGCTTTCCTGCTTAGCACAATACGCTACCGCGCTAATCTGGCGTGTCAATATCACTACGTTTTGCACGTGGAAGGTGAGCGATTTCCTTCACGCGGGGATTGACGAAGCTGTACTGTCTGTGTTGACGGGATAAAAATAGCCCAAGACCTGGAGAACTGTTGCTAAACATAGCAATAAAGAATTAATTATTAATTTCTCGTAATTGGTAAGGACTTCAAACCTAAAACATTGCAAGAAGCTTAATTTATACATCCCCGCAACGATGGGAAAAGCCCTGGAAGTAATTAAACTAATTAAATAGGACTATATGTCAGCCTTTAAAGCCATATAAACACTGCAGATCAACTTTGGTATGTACCGGGCCAGCGACATTTCTGCCGGGCTTCAAGTTACTCGTCCGGCTGGCGAGTTAAAATTTTGAGATGTTGGCCATCCCTGGATATGATGAAACTTTTGTAACTGGAGTAACATTAACAGGGCAATACGATCGACAAGTGCAACATCCTTGGCCATTCTGTTCCATAACAAACAAAATGTTTGCAACTACAGAGAAAAAACGCGACAGTAGGTACTGCTGTTTCTCCGCTGAAACAATAGAACTCTACATCGGGGAATCTTTTCAGTTTTGAAACTACAATCTTCAAAATATGCTCTAGCAATGTACAGCTCTTTTGAGACCCTCTGATACTTAAGTGTCCCCATTTTTTCAAAAAACTGTCTATTTGTTTGCTCTGTCTTCTTCTGGAAATCGATTCCAGACAGTCAGAGCACTATGCTTTTGTGAGTGACATCATTGTTGCGGCTTGGGTGGTAATCATTTCTTCATAATGGCTATTTATAAACAACAGAGTTACCCTCCTCGGTAAGGCGTCACAGACAGCTACATCACTTTTAAATTGCTTTCCAACGAATATTTCACACGTGCAAACGACGGGTGTCCACTGAATTTCACGTGGTTATCTGCGACTCCGTGGTGCGTGATGCTTGATAGAGGGAAGGGTTCGCTGTATTTATGAAGACCTAATTAATATACCTTCACGAAAAAAATACTTCGTTTTGAAAAGGGTAACGGTTCGCTTACCAAACAAACGATTTATCGAAAACTACAAGCTTTTGAACTAAACAGATACGAAAGCCCCAGTCTGCATTTTGACAAACCTAGTCTAACTATATAACAAAAATATCATATGGTCATATGCTGTCATTTCATTTTAACAAGGCAATACACTTGTGAAACCAAAACATAATGTATTTTTTCTATCTTTAACTTGTTCTGTTGGTGTGACAAAACATATCTTCAGACCTGTAATGGATCGTATCCTCCTTAAACAAAATGCAGGCATAACCAGGTTACAACTTAACCCCTTATCACACACAGACAAAACCGGACATCTGATGGGATGTGAAAAGGTCAATAATTGTATACCGCCACTCCGGTTTCCCGTGCAACAAGCACTCAGTGACCCGTATGCACCGCCTCACGTGCTTCAGTCACCTAGGCCTGTCCACAAAGAGTGTGATGGTGTATAATACATGTGCATCAGATTTATACTACATACAGACCGTGGTGAAAAAATTGCCCGTGATCAGAGGAGAATAAAACGCGTTAAGCAGTATATTGTATGGAATTGCTGCCTGCACATGCATACAGAGAGAGAGAGAGAGAGAGAGAGAGAGAGAGAGAGAGAGAGAGAGAGAGAGAGAGAGAGAGAGAGAGAGAGAGAGAGAGAGAAAGAGAGAGAGAGAGAGAGAGAGAGAGAGAGAGAGAGAGAGAGAGAGAGAGAAAAAGTGCGAGAGACAAACAGACGGACGGACAGGCGGACAGACAGACAGACAGACTGTCAGGCAGACAGACCGACAGACAGGCAGGCAAACAGGCAGGCAGGCAGGCAGACAGACAGACAGACAGACGGAGTGATAGAGACAGCGCGGGAGAACACAGACAGACAGAAACAGTGAGATCCCTGTCGACAAACACATAGTAAAACGCAAAACGATTCAGTATGCAACAAAGACAAAACATCCTTAAAAAAACAACCCAGATAGACAGACATACAGAAAGACACACAGACAGATGAAGCTTGTCTAATGTGGCCCCTTTCGAAAATCGCTAGCACACGACTGAGAAATGGTTGTCAGACGTTACAGGAATCGAACCGTGCTTTCTTCCATTAGGACCTTTAGGTGTCTGGAACCAGAAAATTACTATGGACTGTGGAAATGCTTTTAGACCAAAAAAAAAGTAGGTCTGTTTACGGTAACATAGGCCCAAAAAATAGGGTCGGTAGGTCGGGATTTTTTTTTCTCCAAAAAACCATATTTTTACGTTATTTTGCAAAAAAACCCAAATTTTTTTTTCCCCTTATGCCAAATAAAAGTCTAGGGTCGCGCGAAAAAAATAGGGTCGGTCGGGTTACCGTAAACAGACTTTTTTTGTGTGCCTTATATCCCCAGCCATCCCGAGTCCTTTGCCATGACCAAATCATCTGGTTCTGTGGTAGACACGAACGTCTGTTCCAGCACGTTTCTGGTTTGTTAAGCGCGGGAGGGGGGTAGCGAGCAGAAATGGCTGTAACTAGCGTCTTCAGATTCTGTTCGGTATATCTAAATGGCTTGCATTATCTCCAATCGGTTTTGCGAACTCGGAAAATAACAAAGAGGCATGCATTAGGAAACAATACTTATTATCCCAGCCATTGTAAAGGTAACAGTAATACGTGCATTGCTCATGAAAAGTGAATCTCATCAATTGTAATCACTTTGACCTGTGGCGTAGTTCAACAAAAATACAACAAAATACACGCTTTCCTTACCAAATGGCTTTATTATTGTCCATGATTGGTCAACAAAGACTGAGCTTAATGGGCAAGCTTTTACGTTATAGATCAACGTGAAGGAAACATGACCAAGTCTCCCTTGTTTACAAGACCAACATGACCTTACAGGCTTTGTGAGGGCAGATAACTCTTTGCACACCGAACAAAAAGGGAGGCTAATGCGTGCAACAGAAAGGTGATTAATCCGATCAACTCAAAGCTTTGTTATCTTGAAACCTCTCTCGTGCATCTTGCACTTACACGTCGGCTTTTATGGCGAAGCGTAGCAAGCGTAGACAGTTTTTAAGAACTCTTTATCTAGTGCTTGTAACAAAAGCGGCTCCAAAGTTTGACGTATGGATCGACCAACAAAGTGAGAGATACCATTGTGAATCCCGGTTAAACAGACGACCACGACAGCAACGAAGTACGTTCCAATTCTGTGCGATAATCCACAATCCATACTACGGGGACTACAAGGGGGGAGAGAGAGAGAGAGAGAGAGAGAGAGAGAGAGAGAGAGAGAGAGAGAGAGAGAGAGAGAGAGAGAGGGGAGAGAGAGAGAGAGAGAGAGAGAGAGAGAGAGGGGGGGGGGGGTTAGTTTGCCTGAAAAAAACAATGACACTTGAGTGACATTTATTTAAGACGGAATGACCAGAAGAAAACTCTTTACATGTAATTCCTCCTTCTTTCGGATTTGTTTCACGTTACGCTTTTTCTCGGCCAACATCTCACCCTGCCATCTTTTGTTTCATCCCCAAACCACCCCTCCTCCCCCCAAAAACGGACTCTTTCAGCCATGTGAATGCTACGAGGTTGAGTTCTATACTACCCCGTGTCAAGCACCCAACCTTTTACGACAATGTAAATCTCATGAACATGTAAAACATGAATAAAGCATTGTTTAAACCAAGCACCAACACGGCATAGTATGGGAACGCCTAGGTATGCTATATCGCTTTCCCCAGGGCGAGAGAGCAACCCGAATATTCATGATTGTAGAGACATTCTGTACATATATATATCTCTGATGAGTAGAATATCAAGGAACGTTTGTGATTAAACTTACTTTGACATTAGAGAGTTTGAGCATGTTGGAATGTAACTAATAATAATAGTAATAATAATAAATGAGCATTTATATAGCGCAACATCATAACTTTACAATTAGGGACCCGGGTAGCTCAGGTGGTAGAGCACTGGACATGTGATCGAAAGGTCGCTGGTTCGAATCCGGGCCGGGACGGACACGGGTCAACTTTATGTGCAGACCCAGAGACGGTATCCATCTCCCACCCCCGTGTCACCACAATGGCGCGTTAAAGATCTTGGTCATTTTACCATAAGTGCAGATGGCTGATACCACCTAAACCCACATACATCAAAAGCCGTGAGGGAGTAAAAACTCGAATCGTATATAAACCAATTCATGTCCAATATAGGCAATTAAGACCTGACGGACAATAAGCCCCTTAAAATGTACTTTACTTTACAATTATGCTCTTTGCTCTTTAAAATTAAAACACTGTTATACAAGCATTTACATCTACATTCATAGTCAGCAACATTTAATTAAAAGCATACACCATTAAACACACATTACAAAAGATTCTTCCACTAACTAAGTAATAAAAACATGAATAAAATAGGTATACATAAAAGTATAGTATTGCCTTGAATTATTGTATTCAACATTTCGATGTTTGTCCCCTCCCCGATAAAAATAGAGAAAAGAAAAGAGAAACATTTTAAAAATAAAAATACCACAATGATAACAATAACAACAACAAACATTACCAACGACCAAACCAGAAGATTAAAAAACAAACTCAAACAAGAAATTCCTCCGAGGTAGGAAAAACACCCCCGTCCTTACCAGAAGTCAGAAGTCAGAAGAGAGAAAGTCAAAAGTCAAAAGTCAAAAGTCAAAAGTCAAAAGTCACACATCCAGTGAAACCTATACACACCCCTATACCGGGGGTGTAACAACAGAATACAGAATATGTGCAACCAAACAAACAAACTTACCAGTTACTTGGACTCTCTGTTGTTTTCTGGTAACAGCCAGTCTATGCGCCTCCAAACATCTTGCCGTATGTCCTGAAAACAGAACAGCAACCGTTCTTTGGACATGATAAGACAATAAGTCAGTAATAATGGTTAATCGATGGACAAATCGATAATGACGCCTCGTTCAGCATCTCATAATACTGTCTATGCCCTGAGAAAGCACAAACTATTATCAAAATGGCGACTTGAAAAAATATTCTTAGAGATTATTATGTTCTTTATCTCATTGGTTGTCTGAATCAATGTTTTACACAACTATGCGTGTTCCTTGTGGGAAAGACAAACATGATGCTGTGGATGGGTCTTTGCGAATCTTACCCAAGCCAGAAATTGTTGTGCATTTCATAAATCTTAAATACACACACACACACACACACACACACACACACACATGCACACACACGCACGCACGCACGCACGCATACACACACACATACACACACGCACGCACGCATGCACGCACGCACGCACGCACGCACGCACAGAAAGCTTAGTGCTATGTGCTAGCTGTAATAAGAGCTTCGCGCATTGAAAAAGCCGACCAAGATGTTTTCAAGGTTGTTTTTATTTCCTCTCACATCACAATTTAAACGGTTTAAAGAACGGCAAACTCCTGAATTGAGAAACAAAGAAACACACAAAAAGAAAGAAAGTAAGAAAGAAAAAAAGAAAGAAAGATAGAAAGAAAGAAGGAAAGAATATAAAACCAGATGTTGCAATAATATGTTGACAGTGATTTGCATTATGTTTCTGCTCTGTGGTAACTAATTTTTTTCTTTTTCCCCTCTGACACAAAAGAAAAAAACACGGTTCACCAAACCGCAATACCACCAAGACTCGGAAGTATAAAAAAAAACACCGATACATTGACAATGTATACTCTGTTTTGCGGATCTTTTGCTACAACGGCGTAATTCGATCAGGTTTCATGTTTTGTTTCGTTTTTATGTTCTGTATGCGGTAAAGTTTTTGTCTACGATTAAATTATGCGTTTCTTCTTTATTTCTGTTTTCTTTATTTTCTTGTAGTATTTTTCTTTTATTGGTAACACAGCATGTGGTCTATAATGTCTCCCCTACAAAACCAGCGCAAAACCAAACTCTTATGCAGATAACTTCATGAAGTTTCGCGCCTGTTTTTGCGTGTTCTTTGATTAGAGCGTAATCTAGTCATCGTGTTGAGTCGCTGTCTGCTCTCTGTCACCTACCGACGAATGAGTAAGGAAAAAAAAAACATAATAAAAAAATAAAATAAAAACACGGGTGAGATTGAGGGAGGTGGGATGCAGGGGGGGGGGGGGAGGGGGCGGTGAAAGGGGAGGGTGAGAAAACAGATAGCGGTAAAAAGGACGTGAAGATGAAGATGTTTGAAGTATTCCGTTTTCGCGAAAGATGCGCCGACGAAGACAACAACAACAACAACAACAACAACAACAACAACGACTACAGCTACAATTACTACTACTACTACTACTACTACTACTACTACTACTACTACTACTACTACTACTACTACTACTACTACTACTACTACTACTACTACTACTACTACTACTACTACTACTACTACTACTACTACTACCGTACTACTAAAGTTGGTCCAAACATTATTGCAGCAATTTTCGCACGCTAAGAAAAGCATTAAAACGCAATTTATTTTAGTTGAATTTTATATGCTCGAAAAGGTAAGTATGTCAGCTGTACATAGCATTTGTCCGATTGATGGTACTGTGTATAGGCATCCCGTGACAGCCTGTCAAACAAGGTCACCCCTAAAATCGACCTGACAAAAACAATAGCCCCGTATTTTAAAATCTGAAAACAATCAGAATATGCACAAACCAAACACTTCTAACAACCATTGGAAAGGCCGTTCAATTTCCTGTTCAGAACATTTTGTTTTATGCACCTGACTTTGTTAGTATAGTCTTTATGTAGCCTTTTATCAAAGGCGGTAGGTGTCAACCGTTTCAGAGGCCAAAAAAGGCACGTTTTGCGGTCATTTTTGAGGGGGTCCTCCACTCAGGGTTTTAGGTTAAAAAAAATGGTGACTTTGCATGCTAAGCACAATCTGGATGAGGCAATAGGTGCCAAAGTTTGAGGCAGATCCAAGTGCTGGTTTACATTTGCTGGAGATGGGAACACGCATGAAAAATTATCGATCACCGTCAGTGGTACTGAGTACACTCCTGGGCCTGTGCTTACTCGCCTGTCTCGGATCGCTGTGCTCGCTGTGTTGCGCTTTTGTTACCCGCAGCGAAGGAAGCACAGGCCAAGGACAGTTTATCTCCACAGCTACTGTACGCATGACCAAGGACGGTGATCGATACATTTTCTTGCGCGTTGCAATAATTGTTTGGCCAAGTTTACTACTACTACTACTACTACTACTACTACTACTACTACTACTACTACTACTACTACTACTACTACTTCAAATGAATCAATGTAGGACATGATGGTGCAAATGAACTGTGATTATTTACTATACGTTCCCGAATGCATTGCTATTTTTCAAAACATTAGCCGAGATATCCGATATCCCTTTGTCAACGCAGTGCACTTACTGACTCGTTAAGAGAGAGAGAGAGAGA
>NW_027129189.1:17500-19194 GCF_037325665.1 Littorina saxatilis
CACATGTAACGGGCAAAAGAGAAGTTGTTATAAAAAAACATAAAACAGTTTATGTGTGTCCGCTGAGCACAGCTTTTTTATCTTGCAAGCTTTCAAATCGGATTACGACTTCGTCTCGTACCGTCTATTTCGTTTTAGTGTAACCACTGTCAGAACCAAGAGAGAGAGAGATCAAATCAAATCAAATCAAATTTTATTTTACGAGGGTTGTGGCATAAGCAATATAAACGAGCTTCTTTTCAACCAGCCCTCGCCCAGAGAGGGACTATTCTAACCTTACATACATATATATATATATACAAACGTAAAACAATTACAAAAGATAAGCATGACAGTAAAACAAATTAAAAAAATTAAAATAAAAAAAGGCAGAAAAACCATTCACATGACTATATACACGTTGTAGGCTATACATACATTCTTGCGTTATGAAACACAGATGCTTTATGGACAGATATGATCAATGTGAAAATAATCAGAACGAAGTCTTCCATCACTGTGACTTTTCGTAATTTGACATTAAATGTAATGAGAGGTGTTTTTTGAAAGTATTGAGACTTGTTGGGATTCGAACTGATTCCGGGAGAGAATTCCACAAAACGCTGCCAGAATAAGCTAAACTTGATTTAAAGAGATCTATCCCCGGAATGGGGACGTTGAATTGTCGGCTTGGTTTGGCTTTAAATTTTGTAATGAAAGCACTCGGTGCATGGCCGGAAAGGATGTTGTGAAGGAGCACGCCTTTATTTGATTTAAATCTTTCTTTTAAGGGCAAAATCTTAAGTTTTTTATAATCGTCCAAAACAAGACTGGATTGTTTTAATAGAACTGATTTTAGTGCTCGTCTGTGTAGACTATACAGTGGTTTTAAAATGTTTGCACTGGCTGAGTCCCAGATGGTCGAACAATAATCCGTGATGGTTTGTATGTATGCATTATAAAATAATAACCTTGAGTGTGGATCAAGAAAGTGCTTTATTCTGTTCAACAAATATATTTTCCTCGACATGGTTTTACACAACGATCTAACATGATGGGTCCAAGATAAATTATTATCGATATTTACTCCCAAAACTTTTTGATCTCCTACTTCCGCTATTGCATCGTTGCCAATTAATAAGGAATGAGGATTATTCTTGATGTTTTGTCTTTTTTGCCTTGTTGTAATTAATATGTATTTGGTCTTTAGGGGGTGAAGACTCATGTGGTTATATTCCGTCCAAATAATGAGATCATCTACACTGTTCTGCAATGATAAATAAACTTTGTCTAACTTTGTATCAGAAGTGTGTATGGTCGTATCATCAGCAAATAGTTCACAATCATCATTAACACTAAAAGGAAGATCGTTAATATACAAAGAGAAAAGAAGTGGCCCAAGGACAGAACCCTGGGGGACTCCATATAACACCGGTCTTTTACTTGACAAAGTGGAATTCACGCAGACGGATTGCTCTCGTCCGGCTAAGAAAGATGAGAGGAGGCATAGGGTCTGGGGTGACAATCTATACTCAGCTAATTTTCTTAAAAGTAACTCATGATTAATGACGTCGAATGCTTTTGCAAAATCGACGAATAGGACACCACAGAGTTTATTATTATTAATGTTGCTAAGCAAGTTTTCAAGAAGGTTTATTAATGCTGTGTGGCACGAATGATTTTCTCTGAAGCCTGGCTGATTTGAATGAATAAGA